>NC_133373.1:6783163-6872819 GCF_049309525.1 Garra rufa | reverse complement strand
ATCTCTTCCAGGGGCCAGTTGCATAAAATATTTAGACTAGACTTGTTAGTAATCTACTTTTTTTTTCCTGGTCTTTTTTAAGTTGGTTACAAAAAAACGTTGATAAGTCTAAGATGAATCCAAAAATTAAGCCTGATTACACATTGACGAGTTCTTAAGACACTGTCTTAGAGAGGCAAACTTGATGAAATGGCCCCAGCTTAGGTTTCTAAGAAAAGGTTTTCTAAAAACTCCTCCAGACTTTTACAGTCTGGCTTTGCAAATACAAATTTATGTGACTTTTGGAAGTTACATTTGCTAGCTTGAAGTTGTCAGAGCACTTATTATGATCATTTACTCAACCCATGTCATCCAAAATGTTCATGTCTTTCATGGATTTTTCTTAGTATAGTGCACTTCAATGGTGACCAACAGGTTGAAGATCCAAATTGGCTCTACACAATCCCAGCCGAGGAATAAGAGTCTTATCTAGCAGAGCGATCAGTCATTTTCTAAGAAAAATGCACATTTATTGACTTTTTTTTTATCACAAATGCTTGTCTTACGCTAGCTCAACTTCTCTCATTATGTACACTCTTAAAGGTGCTTTAGAAGAACCATTTTTGGTTCCACAAAGAACCATTGAGTCAAAGGTTCTTTTAAAGAACCATCTCTTTCTTCCCTGTTATAATCTGAAGAACCTTCTTTTGCCACAAAGAACCTTTTGTGAAACAGAAAAGTTCTTCAGATGTTAAAGATTCCTTAAGGAACCATTTAGACAAAAAGGGTTCTACTATGAGATTGTGAAGCACCTTTATTTTTAAGAGTGTAGTCGCGTTGGAAAGATCACGCCAGTGTTTACAAAGCGAACATGCAAAGAAAGTCAAACGCCTTTTACAAAAAAGGTAAAACAATGATGTCTGACGATTTTGAAGTTGGAGAAGAAGTTCCTTTTCAACTGAAGAAAGAAAGACATGAACATCTTGAAAGACATGGGGGTGAGTAAATTCTCAGGAAATTTTTATTCTGGAACTGAACTAATCCTTTAATGGACTGTTTAGCAAGATTGCCATGGCTATCATTACAATCATACATCTCACTCAAGAAATGACCTTCACAGCCCAGGCTCCACAGGGGGGCCTGGGTGGGTCTGACCCACCCAATTATAAGTTTGGCCCAGTCTGGCAACCACCTCCCTAGCTCTTCCCCCAACCATCCAGAACACCCTGAGATTCACATTGTGAAATTACTTCACTTGCGGTTACTGAAACAATAGCTGATGTCTGCATCAAACAGTGGATGGTGCATGTACAGATACATATTCTAGAGAACACTAGATGTCACTGCAGCTCAAGAAGTGTCATCAGTTTTACAATCTGGCACTGAATCTTCAAATGTGCACATGGGAAATGCACTAGGAACCTAAACTAGTCATATCTAATCACATAATCATTGTGCTTTTTTCATTTACACAATGAAGATTCATACATTCGAATAAATACCTTTTTATCTAAATGGTTCCATAAAGAACCTTTAACAGAAACCTTTCACAAAAGGTTCTTTACGGCAAAAGGTTCTTCAGATTATAAAAAGATAAGAAAGAGATGGTTCTTTAAAGAACCTTTGACTCAATGGTTCTTTGTGGAACCAGAAATGGTTCTTCTATGGCATCGCTGTGAAAAACCTTTATTTTTTAAGAGTGTAAGATAAAAAAAATAACATTAACTATTAATTTTTGTCCAGAGAATAAAATGCATTGGAGGAAAAGACTTTAAACTAGCAAACAAACATAAAAAATATGAAAACACAACACCTGCTTTGCCACCACAGCCCTGCAATGTGAATGTCAGCAAGTGGGCTACTGAGTTTCTATATTGGCAGCTGAACGAGTCAGGCCTCAAACTGTGAATAGCACCTCATTCATCATGCTCCATAAAGAACCCCAGGGAACACGTGCGCCATAACCACAGGCATAAAAATAGACACTGCAGATTTACAAAGCTACTCTCAAAACACATTCATATACATATCCGGGCATATTGATCTGAGGAATCAACTATAGGTTTCCAAAGTGGCATGAGAGCAGACCGTTCAGACAACTCAAGCATGTTTTTTGTCTTTAATCGTGCCATATGGTGTTTGAAACCAAACCCGATACTTCTATGTCTATACTATTAGTTACGAGAGGAATTTTCCAGTGTATCCACCTGCAAGCTGCCACCCAGTTTGCCTATATAAAACTGTAACCGTAGTATGGATTCTCCTCCCTCTCTCAACTACAATGAAGACTACAACATGACTGACATTAGATAATTGTGTGTCTAGTGGGCTAAAATAATTCATGCTACATGTAAAAACTTGTAGCATTGTTAATGCTCTATTGTATCGCAACAGGCCTGTAATTAACCCTGCATGACATTCTTGTGTGGACAATGCTGTTTACACTCACCAGCTTCTATTAGTTTGAGGAACATAGTAATTTCTGTCACACTACAACCTTTAGGCAATGTTTCACAACATATCACATTAATAGAAACAAAAGTGGCCCCATTTTGAAGTCATCAACCTCTTCTATAAGCTCTTCACCAGGTCACCACAATTCACATTTGAAGGAAGAAAAACAACATGCTAAGGATCCGATTTAGGAAATAATGTGGAGACGTGTAACCCAAGCTCCCCATGCTTTCAGATGATTGAGAGTGGCCAATAAAAGCATCTATTTTCTTCGGTTATTCCTTCAAGGGCAAATAAGCTTGTGCATGTGTCCTGTATGTGAGAGAGAAAGGTATGATTAAATTAGAAATTATTATGAGATTCTGTGCTCAATCAATATACATAGTTTGCAGACGCCAGTAAAAAGGTTTGTCTTATGGACTTACGCTTTTAGAACTAACATAGACTCACGCAGACATCCACATCCACATACAAACACAGGCATATGCCATGTAGTAAGCATGATGAAAATGGAAACCAGTACTTTAGTAGTGATTCTTTTCAACTTCTAAAGCAAGTACCTTAACTTGATTAAATGTATACTTTATAGCCTATGTGTTAGCACACAGCCTAGACAATGTACAACTATCCAACTCAAATCCTCCATAGGATTTACCATAATAACTGATGTGGACACTCTTTGCAGGAATGTAAAGCTTTGGATAACTTTAGCTACAATTTCCATGCATGTGAGATGAAGCCGTATGCCTGCGACTGTGGAACACGTGGGAAACATTTGCCCACTAAGCTCTAACTCAGCCCAGCTGTGTGGACACGCCACTCTGAGGATGAGGCTTCAGCCACTGCTGAATTGATTCTCACCAGAGGGGAGAAACTGAGAGCGAAACCTAATTTTCTGAACCTGGATCTCAGTAAGCCTTTCTAGGACCCCGATCCCACAAGCAGAGTTTGCATCATATAAACTTAAAATTCTGACTTTTTCTGACAATTGCATCATAAACTTGCAATTCTGACTTTGTCTCACAATTGAGATATAAAGTCAGAATAGTGGGCTATAAACTCGCAATTCTGACTTTTTTTCTCACAATTGCGAGTTTACATCTTCCAATTCTGACTTAATTTTTTCTTGCAATTGCGAGTTTGTATCTTGCAATTCGGACTTTTTTCCTCACAATTCCGACTTTTTTTTCTCACAATTGCAAGTTTACATCTTCCAAATCTGACTCACTTTTTTCTTGCAATTGCGAGTTTACATCTCACAATTCCGCCTTTTTTTCTCACAATTGCGAGTTTACATCTTCCAATTCTGACCTTTTTCTTGCAATTGCGAGTTTGTATCTTGCAATTCAGATTTTTTTCTTGAAATTGCGAGTTTGTATCTTGCAATTCAGATTTTTTTTCTTGCAATTGCGAGTTTGTATCTCACAATTCCGACTTTTTTTTCTCACAATTGTGAGTTAACATCTCACAATTCTGACTTTTTTTTCTCACAATTCCAAGTTTACATCTCACAATTCCGCCTTTTTTTTCACAATTGCGAGTTTACATCTTCCAATTCTGACCTTTTTCTTGCAATTGCGAGTTTGTATCTTGCAATTCAGATTTTTTTCTTGCAATTGCGAGTTTGTATCTTGCAATTCAGATTTTTTTTCTTGCAATTGCGAGTTTGTATCTTGCAATTCAGATTTTTTTTCTTGCAATTGCGAGTTTGTATCTCACAATTCCGACTTTTTTTCTCACAATTCCGAGTTTACATCTCACAATTCTGACTTTTTTTTCTCACAATTGCAAGTTAACATCTCACAATTCTGACTTTTTTTTCTCACAATTCCGAGTTTACATCTCACAATTCTGACTTTTTTCTCACAATTGCGGGTTTGTATCTTGCAATTCTGACTTTTTTCTCAGACTTGTGAGATATAAACTTACCATTGTGAATTATAAAGTCAGTTCTGAGGAGAAGAAAAAAACTGATATGTTCACAGAAGTTTATATTTCACAATTCTGACTTAATTAACTCGCAATTGCAAGTTTATATCATGCAAATATTACTTTTTTCTCAGTATTATGAGATATGTCGCAATTCTGACTTCATAGCTTGTAATTGCGACTTTTTATTTGACAATTCTGACTTAATAACTCGCAATTGCGAGTTTATATCATGCAAACGTGACTTTCTTTCTCAGTATTGAGAAATATAAGTCACAATTTTGACTTTATAACTCATAATTGCGACATTTTATCTCACAATTCTGACTTTATAACTCTGACTTTTTAAATATAAAAAGTTATATTTCACAATTCTGAGTAAAAAAGTCAAAAGTGCAAGTTGGTATCACGCAATTCTGAGAAAAAAAGTTAAAATTGTGAGTTGGTATTAGGCAATTCTGAGAAAAAAGTCAGAACTGTGAGATAAAGTCGCAATAACCTTTTTTAAAATGGAGGAAAGCAGTATAATGTTTTTATTTGCGCGAGTGACATGAAAAAAAGGCCCAGGAGTAACGCGATGCGAATATTCACTTCGCTTTTGGTTTGCAAGAATAGTTGGTGCTTGGTTTAGTCCTCTGCATTGGTTTGCTATTAATCAAATTTCAGTTTGCTGCACTTGTGAATGATTTTAACGATTTGGTAAATAGACAATACGTGCTTTACAATAAGGTTAGTTAACAGTACAAGGAAGTTTGCAGTATATCACTAGAGCAGTGAAACAAGATTGTACACTGTGCATGCACTAACCAACCTTGAACCTGAGCTGCTCAGCTTTAAACAGATCCTACAGCAAAACCAAATTCTGTATGAGAACAAACACATCTAATCACAGTCAAAGTTATATTACCAAGTCTGAAGTTCTATATCAACTTGACAACGTAACAGCAGTTTACTATGAACCCCAGATGGAAAGGCACATTACAGTGACAAATTCATCACCGTTAGGGCAGGTAAGCAAGGTGCCTGCTGATTTGTGGTCAGTAAATTTGGCCAGGAGGGCAAGCCTGAGGGTGAACTATTTCTGGGAACACTGAGCACTACAGTTGAGGGACATGTCTAAAATAATCTACCAGCTTGCTCCAAAACAAATACTATTCTGAGATTTAATGAGAACACATAATCCAAAATAAATAAAAAAAAATCTAAATAAACAATATGGATTGGAGCCAAGACTCATTTTCCGCATCTTTATTCACAGCGTGGGCCAGCAGGTTCAGGAAATCTCTCGGAAAGCCATGAGTATTAGTATCCAGGCCTCGACCGGATGCCCTAAAGCTTAGGGTTCAAGCTTCATCCCGTTCTTCCCTCTCCCAGAGCTGAAGATGGGGAAGAGAAAGAGAAAAAAGCAATATGATGCAAAACAGAGTGAGTTAAAATAAAACATGAATCTCCCAACATTTTTTTTTCACATTTTATTTTTTTCAATTCATTTTGTTTGCAGCTATTGAGACCATACACATATTTTCATATTTACAGGGCAATCCCCACTTTATTCCCATAAGCTACGTATCATCCATGAGCCTTAAGCTTTCACAACACAGCACAGCGTCCCTCAGGGATGTTTTACTCCAGGTCTCGGCAAAGGTAATCCCCGGCCTTAGACAACAAGTAGTCCTCTTACACTGTCCCATTCAGAAACAGCACTCCCTCCCTGGCCTCTCCCTTTTTCCCCACCGTCGGCAGGCCAGCTGTCACTGTAAACTGAGCCGGGCGGACCCTCGCGAACAGCTCAGCCTCTGCCCAGCTGCCGCCTCGGGATCTTATCAGCCACAGGACCATGCAGCACAGACAATCTGGACCTGGTTTGTGTTTCAAGGCCATTCTGCAATGACCTAAATGACATCAATAACACACTTGTGGTGAAAACAGGTAAAAAAAAACAGACTGGAGTGGTGAAAACCAATGCATATCTGTATTTTTAAATTAAATCTAACCTGAGACATACTATGAAGTTTCATTTAAATGAAAAAAAAAAATTAAGTTTAAATTTAAGCGTGCCTCAGATTAAATTTAACTTAAAAATGCAGATTTGCATTGGTTCGACAATCAGAAGTAACAACATAAACAACCCAAAAAGACAATTCCTGAGAGACATTTCTTTCAAAACCTCCTCATATTACTATGATAAGAAGACGGTCTTTCAAACTAAATTAAAAATTATGCACAGTGTTCATGACAAAAGCTTTCTTAATTGTTGTACAGAAGGCAAAAAGTTACATTTTCTAACCATATATTTCTGGATCTACTTTTATTATTGTGTATTTCTAGAGATATACACTACCAGTCAAAAAAAATGTTTTTAAAGAAGACTCTTCTGGTTACCAAGCCTGCATTTATTTGATCCAAAATACAGCAAAAACAGCAATATTGTGAAATATTTTTCCTTTTACTATTTAAAATAACTGCTTTCTATTTGAATATATTTTAAAATGATCAAAGGTAAATTTCAGCATCATTACTCCAGTCTTAAGTGTCACGAGCCTTCAGAAATCGTTCTAATACGCTGATTTGCTGCTTTTTACTGTATATTTTAATAATTTTATTTAGTATGGATGCTTTAAATTTATACAAAGAGATGATAAAGACATTTATAATGTTACAAAAGATTTCTATTTCAAATAAATGCTGTTCTTCTGAATTTTCTATTCATCAAAGAAACCTGAAAAAAATCTACTCAGCTGTTTTCAACATAATAAAAATAAATGTTTTTTTGAGCAGCATATCAGAATATTAGAATGATTTCTGAAGGATCATGTGACTGGAATAATGATGCTAAAATTCAGCTTTTAAATCATAGGAATAAATTACATTTTAAAATATATTAAAATAGAAAACAGTTTCTAAATGTTACTGTTTTTGCTTTACTTTGGATCAAATAAATACAGGCTTGGTGAGCAGAAGAGACTTCTTTAAAAAACATTAAAAATCGTACTGTTCAAAAGCTTTTGACTGGTAGTGTATATTTTGTATCCCACGTTTAACATTACAAATATTTTCCAAGACAACTGTTAAACTTATTTATAAATGTTATGTTTTAATTTTGACATAATTTGCTACTTCTTCAACTTTCTGCCTCTGTACAACAATAGACAAATAATTAAAAAAGATACAAAAATTACAATTCTGTCATCGTATAATCACCTTCATGTTGTTACAAACCAGTATTATTTTCTTCCTTTTTTCGAAAACACAAAGGGAGATATTCTGAAAAATGCTAGTAATGTTTTGGTTACCATTAACATCCATTATGTGAATGAAGATAAAACACAGTATTTTTTTTTCATATCTTGTTTTATTATTACAACATGAGGGTAAATTATGACTAGAGTAAGTATTCATCATTAAACATTTTTGGGTGAACAATCCCTTAAGTATTTTCATCCATGTGTTTGTAGGAACAGCCAAAAATACATTGTATCGGTCCAAATGATCAATTTTTCTTTTATGCCAAAAATCATTATAATATCAAGTAAAAATTGTGTTCTATGAAGATATTTTGTAAATTTCATACCTTAAATACATCAAAACTTAATTTTTGATTAGTAATATGCATCGCTAAGAACTTAATTTGAACAACTTTAAAAGGCGACTTTCTCAATATTTAGATTTTTTTATGGTTGATCAACTAGTTGATTTTCAGATGATGTATAAATCTCAATTTCAAAGAAAATTGACCCTTATGACTGGTTTTGTGGTCCAGGGTCACATTTGAGCTTACACATTGTTAGGTCCAGACATTTCAGACGTATATAATGTATAAACTATGTCTCTACGAGTGAAGTACAAGTCTTCATCCCAAGCAGTGGAATTCGTGACACACCAAGAACCTCAAACAGCAGCCTCTTAATTAGAACAAATGCCTTCCCTCCAGGCTTTCTTGCCATAACAGTGGGACTGTAATTAAACTCAATTAGCTCATCAGCTTTAAACTGGGTTAAGTGATGTTTACTCAACATGGGCTAATTGTGTGGCATATGGTAAGCTTGGTAGATGGAAGAGTGGAGGTGGGTTTGTTGTTGGATAGTTTGGGATAGGTCTGCAGTAAAGCTATTAGGGATTACCTGGTCTGATGGCGGTGGTCTTGAAGACCCTGAGGGGACATGAGGTTGGAGAATTTAGAATCCGCCCTACGCAATCAACAGGGGGTTTCAAGATCTCTTCCTTCCATGAGCTCTCTAAAAATGTCTATAGAGAGAGAGAGAGAGAGAAATCTAAAATTGTATAAAATAATTTATAGTATACTTATTAATTTCAATTATTTTAAAGATAAATAAAAACATTTTATTCAAATTATTATAAAATAATAATAACACTATTTCTAATTTATAATATTAGATTCCCTCCAATGTATAAAAAAACAGGTATATATCTGATTAAAGGAGAAGTCACTTCTAGAACTAAAATTGACAGATAATTTACATTATCTTGTCATCCGAGATGTTTATGTCTTTCTTTCTTCAGTAGTAAAGAAATTATGTTTTTTGAGGAAAACATTTCAGGATTTCTCTCCATATAGTGGACGTCTATGGTGCCCATGAGTTCCATCAACTTCCAAAATGCAGCTTCAAAGGGCTTTTAATGATCCCAGTTGAGGAAGAAGGGTCTTATCTAGTGAAACAATCAATTATTAAAAAAAGACAATTTATATACTTTTTAACATCAAATGCCCGCCTTGTCTAGCTCTGCGTCCCAAAAAACTCCCATCTCATTTTCTTCTCAAACTTCAAAATAGTCCTCCTACATTGCTGTTTTGTAATTTTTGTAAAGGGCATTTGATCTTCTTTGCACGTTCACTTTGTAAACCCTGGGTCGGTACTTCGGCAGCGATGTACTGTAGGAGGATTTTGAAGTTGGAGGAGAAAATGTGAGTTTTTCGATCTACCATAACTGTCTTTAACTGGAACACACAGAGCTGACACAGAGCTAGACAAGACAAGGTTAAAAAGTATATAAACTGTCAATTTATTTTTTCCTGTTTTGCTAGGTAAGACACTTCTTCCTTGGCTGCATTTTGGAAGTTCAAACTCGGGGGCACCATAAAAGTCCACTATATGGAGAGAAATCCTGAAATGTTTTCCTCAAAAACACAATTTCTTTACGACTGATGAAAGAAAGACATTTTGGATGACAGATGGGTGAGTAAACTATCTGTAAATTTTGGTTCTGGAAGTGAACTTCTCCTTTAAGCTCTCTAATGGCATCAGTGGTAAACAGACTGATGTTAAACAATGTTTCTCAGTGTCACAAAGGTTGGTTAAGAGTAGCAGGGTTGCTCTTTTTCTATCCAGGGAACAGTGACAGCTGTGGGGCCAACAGTGGATCCGAGCTCCCCTGCAGCTGTCTTGTGTGCCTGGGGTGGAATGATTCAGTGATCCTCCTCTAACTGGACAGATCCGGACCAGCACAACACCTGCTCTCTCTGGCAAAGCACACATGGGCCAACCTTGCTATGGGGTTATTGTGCAATAATTCCACAGGACAGGCTAGTTGTGGTGCCCTGTGCATTATGAGACATGAAAAGTTGCTTTAAAAGGTTCTTCACAGCGATGCCATAGAAGAACCATTTTTTGGTTTCACAAAGAACCATTCAGTCAAAGGTTCTTTGAAGAACCATCTCTTTCTTACCTTTTATAATATGAAGAACCTTCTTTCGCCATAAAGAACCTTTTGTGAAACAGAAAGGTTCTTCAGATGTTAAAGGTTATGGAACCATTTAGACAATAAAAGGTTCTTCTATGGCATCTTGAAGCACCTTTATTTTTAAGAGTGAACCTTGATTCAAACAGGAACCACAAATGAGGGATTCTTCAGGCAGAGCTATAAGAAGAAGAATAAGGGATTCTGAGAGAAGAGAGAACAATAGGCTGGAATGCCCTCTGTGCTCCTGAATTTGCAACGTTCAGTATTTTTCTGTTTCTGTTAGTCAGCAAATGAATCATATTATAAATTCTGATGACTGCAGAATATACAACCAGTGTCTTTTTCCCCTCCCTTTTTTTCAAAGGCCCAAAGGAATTGACTTTGAAGGCTTCTTTTCCAACATCCTTCCTTGACCTAACCTGATTCATCTCCACGTCTCATTATCTAATACAAGCTTTGGCTAGGTGACCTCTTTATGTAGAGTCAGCAAGTCAGCTGTAAAGCTTGTGGCCTTTAGGCTTCTGTTAGGGGTTGACAAAGTACAAAGTGTAATCAATAAGCTTTCAGTAAATGCTGCAATGAAAACTTGTGAAAAGTTTTGGGACGCCGCCATCAAGTTTGTCGACGATATCTAAAATGTGTCGCAACTACCCGTCATTGGCAACTGGCCATGCGGTTGTACAATCAAAGACCCTCCATCACAACCTCTCCTTGGAGGATGTGTGTTATTAGTCTCGTTGACAGACAGATATTCTGTATGGCTACCATTCGCAAGGGAGTAAGAGGCTTAGCAATGGCTTTTTTGGGATTCTGCCCTTGCCAAGTTTCAGGGAGTATGTGTTTAGAGCATTCATAAGGATTGCCCTCTGGAGCTTACGAACACTGACGTGTAGGAATAGAGGGGCTACCATGCTGCTGCCCTTCTGAAGGGCAACTGGAAAAGTTTGGAGAGAGAGGGAAGAGAATTGGGGAGAAGAAAATGCTGACAGGGTGATGCGGTAAGACGAGAACAGCATGGCACAGTGTAAATGGAGTTGGCACCGTACTGAGAGAGCAAAGAGATTCACAGTACCAACTAGCTGGCACTTTTTGCCCATGCTTTGCAGCAAAAGTCATGGAGTAATGCATCCAAAACAGCTTAAATACATGCTGAAAATCTCAAATAAACATCCTAATTGTGGTTTGAGAATTCATAGTAATCACAAATCACATGTAATCTGGATTACGTAATAAGATTCCAAAAAATTAAGCACTTGTAACTAGATTAAATTATATTTTAAAATACTCATAATCAGACTACACTCTTAAAATAAAGGTGCTTTAAATGGTTCTTCAAGCGATGCCATAGAAGAACCATTTCTGGTTCCACAAAGAACCATTCAGTCAAAGGTTCTTTAAAGAACCAACTCTTTCTTACCTTTTTATAGTCTAAGAACCTTCTTTCACACAAAGAACCTTTTGTGAAACAGAAAGGTTCTTCAGATGTTAAAGGTTCTTTATGGAACCATTTAGACAAAAACCTCCTATGGCATTGTGAAGCACCTTAATTTTTACCTTTATTACATGATTACATATTATTTACGCAATAGCAATAAATGATTAATAATTTATTGATTCTCCCTCATTCATCTTTTGAATTTGAATTAGTGACAAATGAACACCAATAAAACAATTGGTGAGTGCATTAAAAGAAAATAGACGACGGATAAGGAAAGTAGGCCAATGTCCCTTGAGAAATAAACATCCTTGAGTTATTCCCTAGACTCAACAAGCAAACAAAGTACAGAAGAAATAGCTTTAGCAGGATATGAAATCTGGGTTTAATTGTTTAAATAAATCTAATAAGTATTTGGGTAAATGGGGTCTTGAACAGTTTAGCTTTACCAGACAACTGAGTTCCCAGACTATAAACTATAAAAACATGGTAACATTTTACAAGTTTAATTTACATGAATTTAGTCATTAGGCATCATTACAGCATTTTTTAAAGTTAATGTTAATTTACTAATGTTAATCAATGTCATTAGTGTTAATGTATTGTCATTTATTGTTATTCATCTTAGTTCATAATAGAATACGTCAATAAATAAATACCTTTAAAAAATCAAACAACAATATTTAGTTTTAATATTAAATATAAATATAAATATAATACGTATTAGTAATTATTGTTATTATAATACCTGATGCATTAACTAAACAGTGAACTAAAGCTTTAACATGCAGAACATATTGTCAAATACAAAGAAGGTACAAAAGCTGTTCCTGGGATGGTACCCTTTCAAAAAGTACACATTTATTACATTTATTTATTACACCTTATTTAACCCTACAGGGTGCACATAAATACCTTAAAGGTACATATTATATACAGTTTAGGTCAAAAGTTTACATACACCTTGCAGAAACAGCAAAATGATAATTATTTTACCAAAGAGGGATCATACAAAATGCAGGTTATTTTTTATTTAGTACTGACCTGAATAAAATATGAAAACTTTTTGATTTTGAAGATCAGGGTAAATTTAGCATATTTTGTCCTGTGGGAAACATGTAAGTATCTTCTGTAGCTTCTGAGGGGCAGTACTAAATGAAAAAAATATGATATTTAGGCAAAATAAGAACATTGCATCTTCATTCTATTCAAAAGTTTTCACCCTCCAGATGGTAATGTATGGTTTTTCATTCTGAAGCATCAGTGAGCGTTTGAACCTTCTGTAATAGTTGCATATGAGTCCCTCAGTTGTCCTCAGGGTGAAAAGACGGATCTCAAAATCATACAGTCATTGTTGGAAAGGGTTCAAATACACAAAAAGGCTGAAAAACCAAAGAATTGGCTGGACCTGAAGGATTTTTCTGAAGAACAGCAGACAGTTTAACTGTTCAGGACTCTTGAGACAACTATCACAAAAAACACACAGCTGTGGATCATTCAGGTAAGAAAAGGTATTAAGAATCAAGTGTATGTAAACTTTTGAACAGGGTCATTTTTATAAATTAAATACTATTTATTGGACTATATGTGAATGTCTGTGTGAAAATATCTTATTCAGGTCAGTGCTTAATAAAAAATAACATGCGTTTTGTATGATCCTTCTTATTTTGGTCAAATATTTAATATTTTGCAGATTCTGCAAGGTGTATGTAAACTTTTAACCTCAACTGTAGTTCTTTAATGGTACACCAAATTCAAATGCGAGTGTGTATAGAAATTAATTTTACTAGCGTGAAATAGCCAAATGCTCAAACGCCACTAAGGGACCCCACATAGTTCACATGAATCCGTAGGTTCACCTAATCCAAAGCCAGACACCAATATAACTGCCAAACAACTGACCTTTGACCTCAAATTACACTAATACTTCCTGTGTTCGGTACAGCATGTCTCTTATGGCCGACTGACATGAGAGAATTCCAAAACTCATATATATACTGCCAGAGGAGGCTAAACACATACACCAGGGTACATGGAGATGCTGCCATGAAGGTAAGCAAAACTTAAAAGGAGATTATATCCGAGAGGCCATCAGCGTATTGATTTGCTCAGAAGTTTTTTTTCCTCAGTCAGAGCTTGAAGGCTATTTCCAGCTCAACGCGGGCGGCTGTCCTTCCTGGTTTGATCCCCTAGGCAACCGATGTGGTCATTCCTTCCAGAAAATGGAGAACAACGCGTAACCAAACACCAACAGGGGCCCCAGAAAAGCCAATGTGTGTATGTGTGTGGGTAGGTGTACATTAGGGTTGAAAAGTGGAAAGTCAGAAAGGTTTTGTTTTCTTATAGCAGAATGTTTAAATTTATTTATGTGTTTAATAAATTGACTTAATATTTAAGATTTAAATAAATAATAACATCAATAAATATTTTTTTATAAAAATGTATCTAACTTCTCATATATTCATTCTTACTAATCATATTTACAACCACATATTCCACGTAAAATCAGCCATAGTAAAATGAATAGTGCTCAATGAAAACTTATTTTGTCTTCTGGTAAACATGTATCTTCTGTAGCCTCTGAAGAGCAGTACTCTCCGGCTCTTAATGCATGTTTTTTCCTTCTGAAGCATCAGTACATGTTTGAACCTTCTGTAATAGTTGCATATGAGTCCCTCAGTTGTCCTCAGTGTGAAAATATGGATCTCAAAATCATAAAGTCATTGTTGGAAACGGTTCAAATACACAAAAATGCTGAAAAACCAACAAATTTGTTGGACCTGAAGGATTTTCCGAAGAAAAGTAGGCAGTTTAACTGTTTAGGACAAACAAGGGACTCATGAACAACTATCACTAAACAAAAAGAAAAAACACTGCTGTGTATTATTCAGGTAATAACACAGTATTAATAATAAAGGGGATGTAAACTTTTGAACAGGGTCATTTTTAACTATTATTTGCTCTAGTGGACTATATGTAAATGTCTTCTATGCGAAATATCTTATTCAGGTCAGTACTAAATAAAAAATAGCATGCATTTTGTATGATCTTTCTTATTTTGGTATATTTCTTCTTCTTTAACCATATTTACAACCACATATTCCACATGAAATCAGCCATAGTAAAATGAATAGTGCTCAATTTTCCCTTGATTTCACAATCCCCATCTTCCTCCCACTGTTCAGTTTTCACAGCCTATTTCATGCACAATCGTTTCACCTCCCTATCCATCCCTTCCTGCTCAAGTGTCTTTCATATTCTTTCCCCCTGCCCTCCCTTTTTATTTCCCAACTCTCCCTCTGTATAATTTCCTTTCCACAGGCTTTGTTAGGCACCTTGAAACCTTAGCCGTTTCAAATAGCAACGTCTCTCAGCAGCAGGTCCTTGCTATAGCATTAGATGCAACTTGATCTGGGCCCTCAAGCAGAGGCTTGTTATTGGATAAATACAGGGCCTCCTGCCATGACTGATCTGTTCTACAGGGGGCACTAGAAGAGAAGAGATTCAAGGCTAGCGGAAACGCAGAGATAGCTTTTTAGGATCTTTTTGCAGCAAAACAGGTTGGTAGCTATTCATATACTTCATCGAAGTGTCATTTAAAGTGTATTACACTACCTTTTAGTCTGAGGGAGGATGAGCTTCTCTATAGGAAGCCATCTTACTCAAACAAAGAGAGTATGTAGGCCGGCCCCACATTAGCACACACTCTCTCAAGCTCCATTAGGGACATAATGAAGATACAAATCAATCTAATCCTATTGTGGAGACATTCCCTCCTACTCATCCACATAATCCCGCTGCAGTCCTGCTGGAATGCCGTGCTGAGGGAATACAAATCTCTTGCTGAGATAATTAGCATTTCACAGCTCCACCAATATAATGCACATAAGATGATTTTCCAAACACGTACAAAGTATCATATATTCACAAAATATGATTATATACGTATATTTTTTTATTTATAGGGTTTACACTGACTGAGAGGAAAGAGTTGAGGTGACTGATGGGAGGTGATGAACATGAGAGTGACTTTTGGGGGCCAGGTCTTCTCAGCAGGGCTGCTTCAGGTTCTGTCCCACATGTGTTCTGCATAAAGACTATCAAAGGCTGAGTCCCCCCCTGCGGCACAAGCCCGCCCTGCTGTAAAGAGCCATCAAACGAAAGTGTGACAGACTGAAGGGGCTGTAATGGGTATATGAGGGCCTGGAGAGAGTCCAGACACACATACACAAATGCAGGTCTGCATGAAGACATAAACTAGAGTTTTTCCTCTATTACAGTCACTCTGTCTCATGCAGGCACACAACCTAAATGAGAAAAAGACAAAATTTAGCAACTGACCAAACTGTGATGCTTTTAAACATTCAGTCAATGTACTTGATATTTATACACACTACCAGGCAAAAGTTTTTGAACAGTAAGATTTTTAATTTTTTCAAAGAAGTCTCTTCTGTTCAGCAAACCTGCATTTATTTGATTATTTAAGTACAGCAAAAACAGTAATATTGTGAAATATTTGTACTGTTTAGAATAACTGTTTTCTATTTGAATATATTTTAAAAATATAATTTATTCCTGCGATTTCAAAGATGAATTTTTGCATCATTACAGTCTCGTGATCCTTCAGAAATCATGCTAATATGCAGATTTTAAAACAGTTGAGTATATGTTTTTTTGTTACAAGCTATTTCTATTTCTGATAAATGCTATTTTCCATCACAGAAACCTATAACCTCAACATAGTAATAATAATAAATGTTGTTTGAGCAGCAAATAAGAATATTAGAATGATTTCTGAAGGGTCATGTGACTGGAGTAATGACGCTAAAAATTCAGCGTTGAAATCACAGAAATGAATCACGTTCAAATAGAAAACGGTTATTTAAAATAGTAAAAATTAGGGCTGTTGATTAAAAATTTGAATCTAATTAATTACATGATTCGATTAATTAATCTAATTAATCTCAAATTAAATTTGGCTGTGAAAATACCCACAAAAGATTATTTAAAGCTATTATTGTGTTAAATGAGAAAGTAGCAAGTACATTTTGCAAATAGTAGCTTTAGAAAGAAACATTTTAGTCAACTACTATTTTTTAAATAACTTATTAATTAAGTTAATGAGTTAAACTGACAACCCTATTAAGGATATTTAAAAAAAATTAATGTTTTTACTGTACTTTAGATAAAATAAATGCAGGCTTGGTGAGCATCCAAAGCAAAACTTTTGACTGGTAGTGTATATATTTTATATTTTTACATTAACAATGTCATCAATATTTAATTTATTACAGCCATGTATGAATCTCATCAAGTTCATGTTTTTAAGCATTTTGTTACACCAGGCCAGCAGAGGGAGCTCTTACCCACACTGACAGTTGCTTCTGCCAAGTCAAGCCACGTCACAGCTGCTATTCCTGCTGAGTCAAACCAAGCAGCTCTTCTTGAGTCAGGTCAAGTCGCAGCTGATCCTCCAAGGCCAAGTCACGTCTCCCCCGAGAGTTCAGAGCCAACGCTCCCAAGCCATGCAGAGCCAACGCTCCCAAGCCATGCAGAGCCAACGCTCCCAAGTCACGCAGAGCCAACGCTCCCAAGCCTCACGCCCACTGACCCGGAGGGCATTCCTCTGCCAACTGCGTTACCTGTTGTGGCAATCGCCATTTTGAGTGTGTGGACTGTACACTGCGCCCCAGAGGCCTCTTCTGCCCATGAGTCTGTCCACAAGTTTGCTCTGGAGGCTTCATCTGCACGCATGTCCGCTGCGCCTATACCTCTTTCGGAGGTGGCGTGCATAGCGGAACTTCACGCTCTGCCCGCTCCGCCAAGGCTTCACGCTCTGCCCGCTCCGCCAAGGCTTCACGCTCTGCCTGCACCGCCTATGCTCCCTGCTCTGCCAGCACCACCAGGGTTCCCTGCTCTACCTGCTCCGCCAAGGTTCCTGGCTCTGCCTGTTCCGCCAAGACTCCTTGCTCTGTCTGCTCCGCCAAAATTCCCTGCTCTGCCTGCTCCGCCAAGATTCCTTGCTCTGTCTGCTCCGCCAGAACTCCCTGCTCTGCCTGTACCGCCTAGGCTCCCTGTCATCTCTGTCTCGGCTTTTGGGGCCGTTCCAGAAGTCTCTGTCTGCCCAGTAACAGCCACGAAAGCCGTACCAGAAGTTCTCGTCTGCCTAGTCACGGCCATGGAGGCCACGTTCTCCCATGAACTCTCTACATCTCTCCTTGTTCTGTCTGCCTCCTCTGTCCCTACTCTCCCCAGGTCCCAGTCCATGATGCGGCCGCCTGTTCTGCCCTGGAGGGCTTCTGCGCCTCCTGTTCCGCCCTGGAGGGCTCCTGCGCCTCCTGTTCCGCCCTGGAGGGCTCCTGCGCTTTCTGTTCCGCCCTGGAGGGTTCCTGCGCCTCCTACTCCGCCCCGGAGGGCCGCTCCGCCTCCTGCCCCGCTCTGGAGGGTTCCTGCACCTCCTGCTCCGCCCTGGAGGGCTCCTAAGCCTCTTGCTCCGCCTCCAGCTCCGCCCTTGAGGGCTTCTACGCCTCCTGCTCTGCCCCGGAGGGTCGCAAAGCCTCCTGCTCCGCCCCGGAGGGCTGCTCCGCCTCCTGCTCCGCCCTGGAGGGCTCTTAAGCCTCTTGCTCCGCCTCCAGCTCCACCCTGGAGGGCTTCTACGCCTCCTGCTCTGCCCCGGAGGGTCACTAAGCCTCCTGCTCCGCCCCGGAGGGTCGCTAAGCCTCCTGCTCCGCCCCGGAGGGCTGCTCCGCCTCCTGCTCCGCCCTGGAGGGCTCCTAAGCCTCTTGCTCCACCTCGGAGGACTGCTCTGCCTCCAGCTCTGCTCTGGAGGGCCTTTGCCCAACCTGTTCTGCCTCAGTCTCCTGGCCCCCCCACCGCTCCCCTGGACTGTTTCTTCCTGTTGTTTTTTGGAGCGTCTGGAAGCCGCTCCTTAGGGGGGGGGCTATGTTACACCAGGCCAGCAGAGGAGCTCTTACCCTGCTAGACTGTTGCTGCTCCCTCTGCTGCCTCTATGGTAGCTTCCTGTTTGTCAGCCATAAAAGCCAGCTCAGCACACACTCTCACTGCGAAGTATTGATTTGCTATTGTGGACTCTACTTAGCGTTTTTCCCTGTTTCATTTCCTGGTTTTCCTAGTTCAGTTTATTCCCAGTCTTAGTCATAGTTTACCTTGTTTCATGGTTTATTTCATTTTTTCACGTTTGGACTGCTCTTTGGATTTTGACCCTCAGCCTGTGTTCTATTGGATTACTCTCTGGATTATCTCTGCTGTTGTTGTTCGCTGGTGATTGACCCTGTCTGTTTTGACCTCGTCTAATAAAGCCTTGCATTTGGATCCACCTCTCACCGACTCCTCTGTAACACATTTAAATGTGCTAAATATTCGTTTTAGATTTACTTTAAGTTTCTCCAAGTTAATTACTCACTAAAAACTCCCACAGATCATGTTTTCATGCCATTTTAGGTCTTACTATGTAAATATGTGAGCTATTTACTTACTTTTTTTAAAATTAGTATTCTTATTAACGCCATTATATTGTTCATTCAAACTGATTTGCAGGATTTATCGCATGAACCAATCACAGCCGAACATAACCAGTCATATCCAATCATATCATTATGGAGGCACTGCCTCCTTTCACATGACTTTCCCCATTCATTCTCAATTACCCCCCACCAAACTCACCGCACACTTTAGTGTTAAAGTGTTAAACTGTTAAGTCTCAATGGGCTCAGTGGAGGCAGGAGAGACGCAGACTCCTGATGTATCTTTACCTGCTGGTGTCACTGTTGGACAATGTTTCTTTAGAAAAACAAGTGATTTATACACCTTTTTATGTTATATTTTGTAATACTGACATTGTTTTATTTTTGTATTACTATGTCTCATCCAGTATTTTGAGGAGACACTGCTGCCTCCCAGTTGTTTTGTTCCTAAACAAATTGGTTAGGTCAATGACTCATCAAGAGAGTCACGTGTCGCCACCTACTGATGTAATGATGTAATTTATAAAAAAGGCACTTAAAAATCTGAAATACATACATTCTAAAAATACAGGCTACTTCTTTTATTTATATTGCATGCAGAACCGGAAAAGTATTTGAGAGCTGAGCTGTGTAGTCCGGCAGTCGTGTTGGCTCTACTGTGAGGGATGAGTGGCACACCTGCTGAGTAATCTGTCATTACAGCTGGGGGACAAATCTCAGCTGCCCACACCAATCATCCTCTCCTCTGCCCACCCCTGAACACCCCCAACATTCCTCACACAGCTCTGTTTTCAAACCTCTCTGTGTACGTGTGTGTTACAACACAGAGTGTGCTGTCGTTTATGTGGCCATGTTTAATTTAGATTGAAAGTTGACATTACATAAGGACAATGCATATATGGGTATAAAAACCAATATACATGTACAATTTTCAGAATAATTAATAATATTAATATTTTAATAATTAATATTAATAATTAATATTTATTTTAAACCGTGAGAGATTTTTAATGCTTCTTGAAGGAGACTTTTCTGCTTATTAAGGCTGCGTTTATTTGATTAAAAATACAGAAAAAAATGTAATATTGTGAAATGTTAATGCAATTTAAAATAGTAGTTTTCTATTTTAATATACTTTAAAATATAATTTATTTCTGTGCTGCAAAGCTAAATTTTCAGCGCTCAAAAGTTTTGGATCAGTAAGATTTTAATGCTTTTTAAAGGAGACTTTTCTGCTTATCAAGGATGTGTTTATTTGATAAAAATACAGAAAAAAAGTAATATTGTGAAATGTTAATGATATTTAATGCTTTTTAAAGGAGACTTTTCTGCTTATCAAGGCTGTGTTTATTTGATTAAAAATACTGAAAAAAACTGTAATATTAAAATGTTAATGCAATTTAAAATAGTAGTTTTCTATTTTAATATACTTTAAAATATCATTTATTTCTGTGTTGCAAAGCTACATTTTCAGCATAATTTCTGCAGTATTCAGTGTCACATGATCCTTCAGAAATCACTCTAATATGCTCATTTATTATGAATGTTGGAAACAGTTATGCTGCTTAATATTTTTTTGGAACCTGTGATAATTTTTCGGGATTCTTTAATAAATAGAACATTAAAAAAGAGCATTTATTTAAAATGGAAAACTTTTCTATTTAAAATAGAAAAGTTTGGGGGTCAGTAAATGTTTTCTATATTTCTCTCTTTAAAAGAAATTAATACTTTTATTAATGCAAGGATGTGTTAAATTGATCAAAATGATAGTAAAGACTTATATTGTTAGAAAATATTTCTATTTTGAATAAATGCTGTTCTTTTTAACTTTTTATTCATCAAAGAATCCTAGAAAATGTATCACATATTCCAAAAAAATATTGAGCAGCACAATGATGTCCAACATTAATAATAAAAGTAATAAATCAGTATAGTATAATGATTTCTGAAGGATCATGTGAGTAATGGCTGATGAAAATTCAGCTTTGCATCACAGAAATAAGTTATATTTCAAAGTATATTAAAATGTTATTAAAACTGTTATTTTGTTTATATTACTTTTTTATATGTATTTTTGATCAAATAAATGGGACTTTGATAAGCATAAGAGACTTAAAAAAACATTTAAAATGGTATATATATATATATATATATATATATATATATATATATATATATATATATATATATATATATTTACAGTAATCGTAGTGTGATGTGATATGGCAGAGACATATGAGGTGAATGAAACCGTTATCTTACTGAAATGCATGTCTGCTCAAGTTTGCTGTGCCTATAGGCACTGACTTGACAACTGATAGATGAAGAGAATAATAGTCTTTACATCAAGACAAATGCAAAGCCCAGCAGCTATCCTGGAGCTACCATGAAATTTGTAACTTTTAAACTTGGTACCTGACAATACAAATTAAATAATTTTCTTTGGCTTAAGTGTACAAGCCAAGTGTTTGATGTGTTATTGGTTAAACTGTAGGGATAAATTAACACTGCTCTCTAACCAAGCATGATGTGACATGTTTTTAGACAAGCAGATAAAAAAAAAACATTAAACACGGCATGTTTCGTGATGCTCTTGTGAATACGTGTCGACTGACACAGAAGAGAAGAAATTGTTGGATAAAGTTATTTTTGTTTTCTTTGCACTCAAGAACTATTCTTGTAGCTTTGTAACCTTACAAATGAACCACTAATGTTACTATTTTAACAATGTTCCTACTACCTTTCTGGGCATTGAACGTGGTAGTTGCGTTGCTGTCTATGCAGGGTCAGAAAGCTCTCGAATTTTATAAAAAATATCTAATTTGTACTCTAAAGATGAATGATGATCTTACAGGTTTGGAACGACATGAGGGTGAGTAATTCACGACAGAATTTTCATTTTTGGGTGAACTATCCCTTTATATGCAGCATACTGGTGGGTTTTCTGACAAGTCATATTTTCACTGAATGTGACCAAAGGCAACTCATATAGAGCAGGTTTCGACTAAAAGGAGATCACATGATCAGTGACTTCACTGTCTCATCGAAAACGAAAGACTTCCGTATGCTTTGTCAAGGCAAATTGCTGTCAGTGCGAACGCCTTCGTTTTAGGAATCAGTAGCGTTGAGCTTGTGATGCTGCAGTGTGAAACTTGATCTAGGAGTTCCCAACTGTGTTGAGTGCAATATACTGGGCAGGAAAACACTGAAAGGGACTTTATTCTAGAGGGAAACGGATGAAAGCATTCAGGATACCTGGTTGAATAGAAAAAGGAGAAGAGGTTCAGAACAGACAAAAAAGTCCAAATCAATTTGTAGGATTCCTGTTTCAGCACTTACAGTTGAGGTCAAAAGTTTACATCCCCGTTTAGAATCTGCAACATTTCATTATTTTACCAAATTAAAAGGGATCATACAAAATGAACAATAACCTGTCTTGTTTTTTAAATACTGACCTGAATAAGATATTTCACACAAAAGAGAAAATACTAGTTTTTTATTTATAAAAAAGACCCCATTCAAAAGTTTACATCCCCTTGATTCTTAATACTGTGTTGTTACCTGAATGAACCACAGCCTTTTTTTTTGTTTAGTGATAGTTGTTTATGAGTCCCTTGTTTGTCCTGAACATTTAAACCGCCTGCTGTTCTTCAGAAAAATCCTTCAGGTCCCACAAATTCTTTGGTTTTCCAGCATTTTTGTGTATTTGAACCCTTTCCAATATGACTGTATGATTATGAGATCCATCTTTTCACAATAAGGACAACTGATGGACTGATGGATATGCAACTATTACAGAAGGTTCAAACAGTCACTGATGCTTTAGAAGGAAAAAAAAAAAAAAAACGATTAATTTAGAGATGGGGGGTGAAAACTTTTGAACAGGATGGAGATGTGTACAATTTTCTTATTTTGTCTAAATATCATGTTTTTTTTTCATTTAGTACTGCCCTTCAGAAGCTACAGAAGATAATTACATGTTTCCCAGAAGACAAAATAAGTTAAATTTACCCTGGTCTTCAAATTCAAAAAGTTTTCACTCCCCCTCAATAGATGTTTTTCCTTCTTGAGCATCAATGAGCGTTTGAACCTTCAGTAATAATTGCATATGAGTCCCTCCGTTGTCCTCAGTGTGAAAATATGGATCTCAAAATCATACAGTCATTGTTGGAAAGGGTTCAAATACACAAAAATGCTGGAAGACCAAAGAATTTGTGGGACCTAAAGGATTTTCCTGAAGAACAGCAGGCAGTTGAACTGTTCAGGACAAACAAGGGACTCATGAACAACTATCACTAAACAAAAAAACACAGCTGTGGATCATTCAGGTAACAACACAGTATTAAGAATGAAGGGGGTGTAAACTTTTGAACAAGCTCATTTTTATATATCTTTTATGTGAAATATCTTATTCAGGTGAGTACTAAATAAACAATAACATGCATTTGTATGACTGCATGATGATATTTTGCTAAAATAATGAACATTTTGCAGATTCTGAAAGGGGGTGTTAACTTTTGACCTCAACTGAATGTTCTATGAATATTTACATCCCAGTAGACTGTCTTGATGAAAACATGGTCTAACAATGTGTCTTACACATCCTATGGGTCCTACAGAGAGAGTTGAGCCACTTGAGGCTCCCCTGTTAGTGCAGCAAGGGCGTTAGCTAAACTAATAAACATTAAATTATTAATCATGACCTTTTCTAGCCACTCAGATTCCCAAAGGTCCATAAGGAGGGTGGGCGGAGGCTGAACTTCCTGCTTTGTCGTCATGCTGCTCGGAGAGAGGGTGGGAGCGCACTAAACACTCATCACCGCTGTCCTTCTCTTCTTCCTCTGATGATGAGAGATGATTTCCCGACAACTGCTCCTTGGTAAAACAAATGAACAGAAAATCTTCTGGGTATCCCACCAATTAACCCGAAGAAGGGGAAAAAGTCTTTGGAATGCTTTTCTGATTGACAGTTAGCGCAGAGAAATCTGCGTCTCTCCGAGGTGAAGTCATTTTCTTACTCTATGCCAACAGCAACAAGAGCAAGATCGCTCACAGTTTCTCTCTCTCTCATTCTCTCGCTGTCAGCGCGTGAGGTTTAATTCGGGTTTGAGGAACTGCACTGCACAAGTCTCACAATCCTCCTGTGTTTTTTTTTGTTTCTCCCTTAATACACCACTTGGTGCCTACTGCCAAGATATGTGTAAGGAAAACATTCACTCACACTGCGAAAATCAGATCTCAGCAAATCAGAATATATGAGTCAGAGCACTCAGATACACTTATCGATGTGAATAAATTGCATATGACTATATAAACATAATGGCTTTCCACTTCTAACGTAGACTCGAAACTTCTTGCATTGATTTTGGCAAGGATCAGTCCTGATCTTCAGCACTGACTCATCCATGAGCTATTATTTTTTTAATTGACATCTGATTGACATTTTTACATTTAGATTGCCTTTGCCAGTTGCATCTATTCAGTGAAAAAAAAACATTTAATTGATAAAAAAGTGACTGTTAAACCTAATAAAAAAGTTATAGATTTAAATGCATAGTATAGTTCAAGTCTTAACATATTTACTGATGTACCGCTCAAGACTTACTGATATAAAAACACTGATATAAACTTTATTGGGAGTAATACTTGTGCACAATGCACATTTCTTAATATTAAGCCTAAAATATGTTTTAATGTCACTATTGATGAGGACTGTATAATCTTTAAATAATATCGGTCTTTAAATGCAAAATATTTAAAGTGTACCTAAAGTATATCTGGAATAGTTATACTTAAGCACAATCAAATATACTTAAATATGTCTTTAGTTGGACTTCAGCACTACTTCCACACAATTAAAGTGCATTAAGTACAAAATTAGTTGTTCAGACTTTAAGTATACCAGTTTAGTATACTAATTTTTTTATTAAATGCATAATATGTAAATATATTTGTAGTATACATAGCAATAACTAATGTATTTTAAATACATTTTAGTATATTTAGTTTAATTGCTACAGATTTTTTTTGCAGATGTTTCATGCAGTGCTACTTTATTAGATACTTTTATATTTTTTTAGTAATCTTATGAATTACTTTTTATATTTTATTTTTTCATTTTAATTTTAGTTAAGGTATTAGTAATGTTGTGTGTAATTTTTATTAGTTTTACCTTTATATTTTTTATTATTTTTAATATTTATTTTACTACATCTAGTTAAACTAAATGAAAATAAGGAATGTATCAAAAATATATATGTTTATTTTATTTTACGGGAAAAAAATGAATAGTTTAACTTAAAGAATAACCTTGTATTCATCAAACTATACATATTCTTAAAATAAAATAAACATTACTTAAAAAAAAGTTTTATTTTGGCTACATTTCTTTTTTAATTTAGTTTAACCAGATGTACAAAAAATGAATAAAAATAATTAAAAATATAAACGTAAATCTAATAAAAATTACATACAACATTAATAGCTTAACTAAAATTTAAATGAAAAATAAAATATAAAATCTAATTCATAAGATTACAAAAAAATATGAAAGCAATTTATTAAATGCATAATATGGAAATGTATTTGTTGTATACTTAGCATGAAATCAATGCATTTTAATTACATTTTAGCTTTCACTAGGAAAGACGTTTAAATTGCTACAGATTTTTTCGCAGATGTTTCATGCAGTGCTACTTTATTAGATACTATTATTTTTTTAGTAATCTTATGAATTAGTTTTTATATTTTATTTTTTCAATTTAATTTTAGTTAAGGTATTAGTAATGTTGTGTGTAATTGTTATTAGTTTTACGTTTATATTTTTAATTCTATTTAAATATTTATTTTACTACATCTAGTTAAACTAAAAAAAAAAAAAAAGAAAGAAATGTAGCCAAAATAAAATGTTTTTTTTTTTTTTTTTTTTTTTCAGGTAATGTTTATTTTATTTTAATAAAAAAAATTATAGTTTAACCTAAACCATAACCTTGTATACATCAAAGAATTCTCATTTTATGTTTTTAAAAAAATAAGGTAGCACTGTTATTATTTTTAACAGAATATTACATTATAAAAAAATCTCATCAACCCCAAAATTTGAACAGTACTGCTGCATGCAAAAGACTGAAGACTGAAACTTCAACACTGATGTGCTGCTGATACTAATTTTTGGAGGTATAAACCTGTTCATGACTGATCTGTGCAAAACAAACAAAACCACAAACTTTTTTCTTTTTCGACTGCTTGAAGGACAAGTGTTGTCCCTGTATAATAAACAAAGAGTTGAGTAATGGCAGCTGGCCTGGCCACATCTACGGTTCATATTCACACTGTAATATGCTGGATGATTTATGATGAGCCGATGTAGGTCTCCTGCAGCTGGCTTATAAAAACCTGACAGCAAAAAAAACATGCCTAAGTAAAGAAAAGAGTGAGTCAGTGAATGTGTGTGTGTGTGTGTGTGTGTGTGTGAGAGAGAGAGAGAGAGAGACAGAGAGTGAGAGAGAGAGAGGCTAAAGTAGTGGAGGTAGAGATAATGGCAAATAGTAATGGCAAGAGAGCACTCACTCCCCAGTTCTCTAATGACCATTTCTCATCCTTCTGGAGAATAATATTGATCACAGACAAATGAGCAGGCCAGATTAAGGTTGTCATGAGGACATGGATGGAAAAAATAGAACATGTGAAGAACAACGACTTTACAAGAGGTATTCTGTGAGGTTTCTAATAGCGCAGTGTTGTATAAGTCATGTTCAGTCATGTGTTTGGGGTTGTCTGCATTATCCGTTAAATGCTGCATCAACTATTTTTACAAAAACAATGGCACATGCACCCATTAAAAAAAAATCTTAAAGGTGCCGTGTTGAATTTTTGCATCTTTAACAATGCCAAATGGCACTGGGAACATTATTAATAACTTTGAAGCAAAAGGCACTGCCACAATGTCAGGGTCTTATGCACTCTTAAGAATAAATGCCAAAAAGTAACCCAGCACAATGCACAAAGAACCATTAAGTCAAAGGTTCTTTAAAGAACCATCTCTTTCTTACCTTTTTATAATCTGAAGAACTTTCTTTCGCCACAAAGAACCTTTTGTGAAACAGAAAGGTTCTTCAGATGTTTTTATGGAACCATTTAAACAAAAAAGGTTATTCTATGTCATCGTGAAGCACCTATATTTTTAAGAGTTTATACCCGTGCTACTTAAGACTGGTTTTGTGGTCCAGGGTCACATATACATTTTCATTGTCATGTCTCAGAAACCATCCTTAATTGATCTACAGCTGCTAACTTGCTGTTAACAATGGTTGAATTTACAGATGTAGATAGTTTGGTACCAAACCAAAAGTCAAATTAAGCAGATCTCTCCTTTAGTCAATATTATCACCGTAGGAGGTTCTGTCAAACAGCATGCATGCTTTGCTTATGTAAACATGTAGCAGACTGGTGAAGAATAATCATCTTCATGGGGAGCAGGCACTCATCCATAACTCCCTTTAATGTGGGTTTGTTCACTACGTGACTGATGGGAATCAAGACAGATGTGTTTGTCATCCCTTCAAAGATCAACCTGAAATACAAGTCTGATATGTGATGTTATTTAAAGCTATTTACAATAATGTGTCTGTTTAATTGGATTAAAATCTTCTTTTATGTCTTCTTCCCACATCATAACAACCAAAGGTCTAATTTGCAAAATGAGAGGCATGGATTATGTCATATTTAAGTTCTTCTCTTCAGGAGAGAAGACTGAAGCCAAGAAAAACACATTTTCTCAAGCATTTCTTAACAATAATGCCTGATAATGACATGCTTGATGAGGAGATGGAGGATTAAATACCTGTGAAAGGTGGAAAGATGCCAGAGGGTGGGATATATCAACAATACAGCGAAGGGAGCCAACTATGCCAAGAGCTAAAACCCTGACGGAGCAGACTTCACACCTGCAAGCTCTCTGCAGCAGCCCCTATGCAAACACTGCAAGCTCAGGGAGAAAGAGATAGTCAACAGCTGATAAGATAAGACAAGACATTTCCCACATTGATGGGGCTAAGAGGAAAACTACTGTGCGAGGTTATCAGATGCTTAATGAATTTTCAGAATCCTTCCTCATCAATAGATTGAAGGTTTTCCCACCTCATTTACTTACGTTTAAAGCCTGGATGTCGGCAAAGCGTTAGACTTTCAAAGCCAGCCTATGAGTCAAAGTCCACTGCTTAAGGTTTCTCACTGAGCAACACTGTTTAAAAGTAATTACAAAAAACAACAAAACCTCAGAGTGGCCATTATCCATTGTGGGGCTGTATGTACACAGACTTTGTGTGTGTGTGTGTGTGTGTGTGTGTGTGTGTGTGTGTGTGTGTGTGTGTAAGTGGTAGAAGTAGTATTTCATAAACTAGACATTTATCCACATATACAATAATAACACCCATAAAATTAAGTAATCGTTTATTGAACATATTAATAAATGTTCATTTCCAACCTATGTTGGGTTCATTATAAGCTAAAAATATAGTAATTTTAAGCAATAGTTTAGTTAAATAAAACTGTGCAGGAGGTTGGATTAAACATTTAACCTAATTGCTGGGTTTGTCCATATTTCACCCAGCGCTGGTTGTTTTTAACCCAGCATTTTATTTAGAATATACACTCCAAAAAATATTCTGTTTTTTTTTTTTTTAGCCTGTTGGGTCATTTTTAATATTTTTTACCCAGGTGCTGGGTAGTATTTCTGCTCTCTAAAAAATGCTGGGTTAATTTTTTTTAACCCAAATGCTGGGTTCAGCTTGTTTCATTTTTAATATTTTACCCAGGTGCTGGGTAGGTTTTCTGCACTCTAGAAAATGCTGGGTTAGGTTTTTTAACCCAAATGCTGGGTTCAGCTTGTTGGGTCATTTTATTGGGTTGTTTTTAATATTTTTACCCAGGTGCTGCGTAGTTTTTCTGCTCTCTAAAAAATGCTGGGTTAATTTTTTTTACCCAAATGCTGGGTTCAGCTTGTTGGGTCATTTTATAGGGTTGTTTTTAATATTTTTACCCAGGTGCTGGGTAGTTTTTTCTGCACTCTAAAAAATGCTGGGTTACCTTTTTAACCCAAATGCTGGGTTATGCATGTTGGGCCATTTTGTTGGGTTGTTTTTAATATTTTTACCCAGGTGCTGGGTAGCTTTTCTGCACTCTAAAAAATGCTGGGTTACCTTTTTAACCCAAATGCTGTGTTATGCATGTTGGGTCATTTTATTGGGTTGTTTTTAATATTTTTACCCAGGCGCTGGGTAGTTTTTCCCGCACTCTAAAAATGCTGGGTTCATTTTTTTTAACCCAAATGCTGGGTTCCGCCTGTTGGGTCATTTTATTGGGTTGTTTTTAATATTTTTACCCAGGTGATGGGTAGTTTCTTCTGCACTCTAAAAAATGCTGGGTTACTTTTTTAACCCAAATGCTGGGGTCAGCTTGTTGGTCATTTTTAATATTTTTACCAAGGTGCTAGGTAGTTTTTCTCCACTCTAGAAAATGCTGGGTTATTTTTTTTAACCTTAAAGCTGGGTTTAGCTTGTTGGGTATACTTTATTGGATTGTTTTTAACATTTTTACCCAGGTGTTGGGTAGTTTTTCTGCACTCTAAAAAATTCTGGGTTACTTTTTTAACCCAAATACTGGGTTCCGATTAGGTCATTTTATTGAGTTCATTTTAATATTTTTACCCAGGTACTGGGAAGCTTTTCTGCATTTTAAAAAATGAGGTTCGTAGTTCCCCTGCGAACAGCAGCCCATCACTGACTCACCAGCATGAGAATTAGTGGTATTTTGGTGAAAAGCACTTCAAAGTACTTAATTACATAAAACAGCTGTATACACTTGAATTAAAATTCTCACATGTAAAAATATGCATTTCTAAAATGATGATTGTTAAATGAGTTTAATGGTATGTAATATTATAAACTACGCTGTATTCACCCAAATAAATTCAATTTGTCTTATATTTTTGTCCATGGGTGTTCTTGCTTAATAATAAATGTTAATCTTTTGATTATTGCTGTTGCCTCAATTCCGTGTGTGAGTTTTAATTTCCAGACCAATTTAAGCCAGCAATATAATAGTTTTTTTAACAATAGTTGACTCTGCATGTTGGGTAAAAACCCAGCATGTGTTCTGTCCAATATCTACCCAGTGCTGAGTTGCCAAATAAACCAAGCTGGGTTGTTTTTAACCCAGAATTTTTTAGAGTGTACTTGTATACAAATTTGGATTGACTGGTTGGTGAAATAGCCAGTATTTGGATACTGATTTATTCAGCAGTAAACTTGTGTGTGTGTGTGTGTGTGTGTGTGTGTGTGTGTGTGTGTGTGTGTGTGTGTGTGTGTGTGTGTGTGTGTGTGTGTGTGTGTGTGTGTGTGTGTGTGTGTGACCGACCCTCCTCCGTTGTTGACAGTACACAAGGTTAAGACACACCCTGGACTGAGAGGCCTGGGAATGGAAGATTTGTTGGCAATACAAAATACTGCACAGTCATCACAGATGACACACTACAATACAAGTGACATATTTGTCATTTGAATGTTTTAGCCATATTTGTTGCCATTAGTAACGTCACTTTGACAATAAATGTATGTCATATATCATTACAGTGTTCAAAGGCATAATCTTAACCGCTCATCTGTGGCTCTTCATATTCATTGGTGGAATCTGATATGGCCAAACACTATAGGCCTCTGATTAGGGTGATTTTCCCTTTCACTGACTTACAACAGTGGTTTTTGTGTGACCTCTAACTTCACACCTTTCTATTTGCAGATAAGACAGTTGAAATTGCATTTAATTATATTTATTAAGAGACAATAAGTGATGACAAATGGCAGGACCCTTGCCAAAAGGTAGCAAGGCTATTAACTTGATATATGGAGTGCAAGATTAGCTGATGGTGATTAGCTGCAACAACCTAAAAGGCAGTATGACTGAAACATAAAACAAAAAGCACATTCTTCAAGGCTACGACTTGTCCCGCTGTCAATCATTCTTAGAAGGCTGAAGTCAGTTTTTACCCTCCAGCACAAAGTGACAACTAGATTAAACACATGTATGACTGCCGCAAAAGCCCAGAGGTCAAAAGAATAACCTGATGCATATTTACTGGTAGAGTTTGCCTGCAGCAATTGACAAGACACTTATTTCTTTGGAAGTCAATTTAGGGGTTGGGACATGTAACACCTACATTAGCGCCTACACAATATATTTGATACCAATCAGTTAGTCTTCAAAAATGGTGGTTGCCATCACCTTGACATCATGACAAAGGTGAAGGAAGTGTCAGAGAGACTATTTCCGCAGTTGGGTGGTTCACCTTAAATGAGTGTGTTTACCTTTGTGGCATTCCAAGTTTCTGTTTATTTCCATGTCTGTCAGAACTACCCATTGAACAGGTCCTGAGCACACAGAGACGCACACACTAATGCAAACATACTTCTGCTAATGCACATACCACGCACACTCTAAACCACAAGAATGAAAACTATTAGCATCTGAGTTTTGTAGTCTGTCACTTTAAATGCTCGAGCTGGATTCTGATTGGCTGATTGGACAATTTTATTTTTGTTCATTGGCTGGGAAAAATACATTCTGAAAGAGATTCCAACAATATCATTCCTTGTGTTGCTATTATTATAGCTATGGAATTACTAATTCTCATAATTAAGGGTCGTTCACACCAAGAACAATAACCAAAAAGATAACAAACTATATTAGCATCTACTTTAAACCCCATAAGTCACAAGAGTCTATCAGAACAAGCCGTTTGCAGAATCTGTAAAATGTGAGGTCACATTTTACAGGCCACGGCCACGAGTCAGCCACTCACAATCTGCCATGTTTATCTTCACGGTGGAGCATTTAAAAGCAACATTCATGTAAGAAATTCTCCTTTTCAGAGCTACATACATTTTTCATTCAAGAGCAGTGAGTTTTTTCTGTTTTTATTGTATTGTTTAGTTCATATTAACAGCGTAGACAGCAGTAGGTACTGTATATTATGCTGCCGTCACTTAACACTCTAATATAAACATGCAATTTCTTTCCCAGCTGTTTGGCTTAAAAATTGTGTGTATTTGACAATTTAAGCGCAATAAGAATTGAAAGAGAGCTTAGTTTAGTAGTCACTTTGTTTGGATGTGTGCGCTCAGAAAACTCTATACCAGAAGTTTAAACTGATATGGCTTTAAAACACATGATTTCAGCGAGATAGACATGATACTCAAAGGCAAACAGATGTTTTTTGGCAGAATATCTGAGATACAAGCTGTAAAGGCAATGCCCTATCCTGGAAAACAGGCGGGGAGCAGCAGCTCATTTGCATTTAAAGAAACATGCATGAAAATTGTGTGTTTCTGCTTCCACTCAAAATAGGCATTTTCAAAATGATACAATAAATGATCTTTAATCACATTGTGAAAAGGGGCATAATAACGTTCACAACAACAAATGATAATATTCTGTTTGTTAAAAATAAGTGAGAGTGCAGTTATGGTGACTGTCGGGTGAATTCTGATTGGCTTTTAATATTTTTATTGTTCATCAGCTGGAAAAAAATCATTCTTAAATAAGGTTTTTTTTATACAGCAACGCTTTATACTGCAAACAGCGTTTGGCAGTCTGACAACGCAAACCTTTGAAAACTACTATTACCATCTCTGCGTAAGCTACGAAAATACAAATTTGTGAAAACACTGTCATGCACATGTGTATTACCTGTTCAGTCTAGGAATGCTTATGTGCGTATGCACGTAGTGTTTCTTTACAAAGTGATATTGCCAACTACTGGTCCGGAGTGTGTAATACAGTGTTTTAGTCATTTTGGCAGATCTGTGTGAACAAGGGTTAGTCAACTTTGTTGTCTGTCGTTAAATGTTTAAAATATGCAATGGAGACACGTTGTGTAAATGCACACTGATTCCAATATTGTTCCTCTGTGTAAGGGGTTGACCGAAATGTGTTTTTCAGGGCCGATGCCAATACCGATTATTACAGATCAAGGTGACCGATAACCGATATATATGTCTGGTGTAAAAAAAAAACAAAAACTACCTGATCTCATGATGAACTTTTTCACAAGCTACGTACCAATAAGTGCATATCACTGCAGTTTTCAACAGAAATAAACACTAGAGGCAATAAAACAGTGAGCACAGAGTTATGATTACCGCTACATTTGTTTCACTTTCCAGACGTAACAAGCTTGCTCGGTAGCTTCAGCCGGCACGGAATTGGACCTAGGATGTGGAATTCTTGGGTACGAATGCCATTAAAAACATGACTCACGATGAAAGACAAGCTAAACTGGCATGCTTGCAATTAGCATTTTTATGTCATATTCCTTTCTGTTCATACTATTGGGTAGGGTTAGGTGTAGTGCAGATGGTACGTTATTTTAAAACATCATGAAGCATTAGAGTTATAGCCCCACCCAATGGACATTTCAAGTCCATACAAAACCAACATCACATAAAAAGTACAATATGTACGTTCATCTGTTCAGAACAAAAACAACAACTCTTATTTAGTGCCACTCAGTGGACATTTCCCATCAAATATGTCATGAAACGTACATGGCTTTATGTATTTCACATCTTGCAAAGATGTTCCCACAGATACGTTCTTGTCATTAGATCAGGTTTGAAGAATGACAAGGGCTCTGACAAAAAACTTTCTTTAAATGCTTTTTATCAGCAAATCAGTTTTAAAAATAAACAATGGCAATAACCATAAAAATGTTTAATATCGGCGCCGATAATTGACGTTAACGAGACTTGCAAAATATCCAACAACCACATCAACGTGTTTGTTGACCCTGGCATTCTTAAACATCATAACCATCGGGACGCTCAGCCACGAACCTGCAGCCATGATGAGATAATTTCTGGTAAAGTGAGGAAGCTGAACTCTGGTCAAACTGTGAAGCAAGTTAAATTGATCATTTTAAAGACAAGCCTATCTGAAGACGCCGTGCCAAACCTCTGTCAGAAGAAATAAAAAATGCTTGCACTGGCTCGTTTTGCTTACATTCCATCCTAAACTCAGCATTACAGTCAAATCAAGGGCATTTTATCCTACGTTTAGCATGCGTTGATCTAACAGATAACAGCTCACTGCGCAGTGCGAACAAACTGAAAAAAATCCCCTTTGTAAGACTGGTAAAACCAGACATGTGGGGAAACTAAAAGACTTGCACAAACAGATGCACAATGAACATAGACAAACACACACTCATACAAATGCACACATCAGCACTCTCATAGTCCATCACCTTCAGAATTACAAAATTATAAAAGGACACCTATCCCACTCCCTCCTATCTTGCTGATGTTCCTAAGTCATCATCAATGTTGGATTGTCCATCCTTAATGAAGAATAGGCCCCATTGTAGCCCGGGCAGGGGCAGGTGCTTAGTGGGAGCCCCCCAGGCCACAGGTTTAGATGTATTGGGAACATATGGAGGGAAGGGTGGAGGTTGCAAAGAGGTTGGGGTGGGTTGCTTCTGTGCAGTTGCAGTGCCACAAAGGATTCATTCATGGCCATAGTGTTGGACATGTGGAGATGCCACAAGCAATGAAACAGACAGCGGGTGGTGACCATATTTGAGAGAAATAGAGATCTACTCTCTATACCTTGACATTAAGAACATAAAAAGTTATTCATCAAATGATGAACATATCTAAACCCCTTAAGGAGCTTAGACATTTCGATTAGTCTGGTATAAATAATAGAAATAAAAGCAATAATAAAAATAAATTAAAAAATAATAAATTATAAATAAATACACTACCAGTCAAAAGTTTTCGAACAGTAAGATTTTGAATGTTTTCAAATTTCAAATTATTTGATCCAAAGTACAGCAAAAACAGTACAATTTTAAAATACTTTTACTTTTTTTACTATTTTAGAAAACTTTTTCCCATTTCAATTTTAAAATGCAATTTATTCCTGTGATTTCAGCTGAATTTTTAACATCATTAAAAAATATATATTATTAAATATTATGAAGTTGAAAACACCTGAGTGGAATTTTTTTCAGGTTTCTTTGATGAATAGAAAGTTCAGAAGAACAGCATTTATCTAAAATAAGACATTTTTGTAACATTATAAATGTCTTTATCATCACTTTTGATCAATTTAAAGCATCCTTGCTGTGAATAATCTTACAAAAGCTTTTCATTTTAGATAAATAAGTTTTAAATATTGATAATAATAATGAGTGTTTCTTGAACAGCTAATTAGAATGTTTTCTGAAGGATCATTTGACACTGAAGACTGGAGCAATGATGCAGAAAATTTACAGGAATAAATTACATTTTGTCAAATAGAATGCAGTAATTTTAAATAATGAAATGATTTTACAGTAGTATTGCTTTTGTTGTATTTTGGATCAAATAAATGCAGGCTTAGTGAGCAGAAGAGACTTCTTTAAAAAACATTAAAAATCTTACTGTTCAAAAACTTTTGACTGGTAGTGTATCTAAACCTCGTAAAGAGGTTTTCACATTTTGATCAATCTGGTATACAAATATTAATAAAAGCAATAATAAATAAAGACAAATAAAAATTTATTATAAATATTTAGAAATGATAACATTTAAAAAAATAACTAAAATCAATGAATTAATCACTCAATGAATGAATGAACATACAATTAAACATTTCAGAGAAAAGATTTTTGGTGTTTCTTTTTGTCCGCCACTCTCTGCTTTGACTATTTTGGCCAATTGACTGAAGCACTGTGATGGATTTGGTTGCATGTGTTTTGGATCATCTGCTGAAGCTCCAGGTATATCGAGGATTTAAACTGGCAGGAAATTCTCTGCTGAATTCCAACACCCAGCCCCCTATGACAACCTCATCATCCCACTCTTACACATGGATTCAACCAGGGAAATTTCACAAGCCACCCAAGAAGCCAGTAAAGAGAAACTATCAATAGAAATGGAGCGTTTTCAAATGCAAAAGCATGTAAAACATAAATATCGTAAAAATCTAAGAGGGTGGTTTTGGTGACAATGATGGATTGTATTGAAACGCTTTGTATCACAACATTTTATCATACCCTGATTAGAGATAACATCCTTGTAAAAAGAGAAATGAGGAAAATTGACAAATATGAATTTACAAAGTGACTATTTAAAATATTCAACAAGTCAAAATCCCACTAATTGTTTCTATCAGGCAATTGAGACTATTTATCTGCTAACACTACAAGCAACACCTAATCTAAAGGTCTTATCCTGATGCATGTAACACACTATAACACAGCTTCATGACAGCTCTCATCATTACAAAGTCCATTCCTGAACGTAGAGATAGTTTACTGCTTTTCCCCTGAGACAGGCATGGGCTTCTATAATCACTGACCAGTATAAAGTCTGATACCTACATACCTACGTGCCGCCGTCATACCAAAGAGCATGTGAATGGAGGGTTGCGCACAGAGCTTCTGCCAGGTATTCTGTTTGTGCTGTGTTTAATTTTAGGGATGCAATCACGTCAAACTTCCCTTTGCTTTTGTGAGAGGCTTCTGGGGCCTCCTCTCAGCTGTTGCGGTTGTTGGCTCCCATTCAGACCTTCGGTTTCCAGTAAACAGCATGACAAACTGAAAAAAAAAGAGTGCAATCAAGAGGCAGATTGTCAGTGCCTGTCTGACAAATGGACAGACATAAACAGTTGGAAGAGTCGCAGTGCTATTTGAGATTCAGAAAATCTGCTTCTTATACAACCTGCGAAACAATAGATGGCTAACTAGCTTTGCATTTTGTTATTTTTTTTATCAGTGGTGAAGCTTTCTAAACAATAATGGTCCATTTCTCCAAATTGTATGTAAACATACACTACCAGTCAAAAGTTTTTGGACAGTAAGATTTAATTTAATGTTTTATAAAGACGTATCTTCTGCTCACCAAGCCCGCAATTATTTAATCCAAAATATAGAAAAGCAGTAATATTGTGAAATATTTTTACTATTTAAAATATCTGCTGTCTTTTTGAATGTATTTTAAAATGTAATTTATTCCTGTGATCAAAGCTAATTTTTTTAGCATCATTACTCCAGTCTTCAGTGTCACATAATCCGTTAGAAGTCATTCTAATATGCTGATTTGATGTTGAAGAAACATGTTTAAATTTTAAAGATCCAAAGATCAGGATTTATCGGAAATAAAAAGGTTTTGTAACATTATACATTATATGATTTAAAAGCTTGGAGTCAGTATAATTTTTTTTTTTTTTAGAAATTATAGAAATTAAGACTTTTATTTAACAAGGATGCTTTAAAGTTATCAAAAGACATGTATAATGTTACAAAATATTTCTAATTAGATGAATGCTGTTCTTCTGAATTTTATATTCATCAAAGAAAAAAAATCTACTCAGCTGTTTTCAACATAATAATAATAATAAATGTTTTTTGAGCAGCAAATCAGCATATTAGAATGATTTTTGAAGGGTCATGGAACTGGAGTAATGATGCTAAAAATTCAGCCTTGAATTCAGGAATAAATTACATTTTAAAATATATTCAAAAAGAAAAGAGTTATTTTAAATAGTAAAAATATTTCAAAATTTTACTTTTTTTGCTGTACTTTGGATCAAATAAATGCAGGCTTGTTGATCACAAGAGACATCTTTAAAAAACAATAAAAATCTTACACTTCAAAAACTGAAAGTGTACTGGTAGTGTTGCAGCACATTTAGTTTCTCTGAAACTTATTGTTATTGTTTTTTTTTTTATTTTTGCATGATGTGTCTCAAACTTTTATATACTGTTCCCATATGTATCTCCTATAAACTGAAGTAGTTTGGAAATATAAAAAAGTAACTTAAAACTATGTAAATTAATGTCAAATACAAAGAGTGGTGTTGTTACACCCAACCTCAATACCTGTTTTAAATTCTGTGTATGAATTTATTGTGGCAATTATATTTTCTAAGATAATTTCACTTAAAACATTTAAATAAAGTAATAAAAGTGAGTAAATAGTTCATTTTTAACAGTAAATTAAATATTTGTGACCAAAAATGACCAAAAATACATATGGGTCAAAATGATTGATTTTCTTCTATGCCAAAAATCATTAGGAAATTAAGTAAAGATAATGTTGAAGATATTTTGTAAATTTCCTACTGTAAATATCAAAACTTAATTTTTGATTAGTAATATGCATTGCTAAGAACTTCATTTGGACAACTTCAAAGGCAATTTTTCTCTCAATATTTAGATTTTCCACCCTCAGATTCCAGTTTTTTAATAGTTGTATCTCGGCCAAATATTGTCCTATCCTAACAATCCATACAACAATGGAAAGCTTATTGTATAAAAGTATAAATTATGTAGAAATCTCAATTTCTAAAAATTGACCCTTATGATTGGTTTTGTAGTCCAGGCTCACATATATAAATTCATGAAGCAGGGTAAAAACTTTTAAAACATTCAATTTGTGTGTGTGTCTTAGTCATACTTACAACCATGGCAAATATAAACAAGTAATGGAAAATGCTACAACCCTCCCCATAGGCTCATGTTATTTGTTTTTTAAACATATGAATGAAAGGTAGTAAAAGCTGAATGCTTTATATTACTAAACAAGACAATCTGCTGATTCAAGAGATACCAGCCATCTGAAAAGTTCAAGGTTCTCCAAGTTTCTACTTTAAATTTTACATAAAGCCTTATAATTTCGACTATCAAACTCTGGACAGTAACAGTCAAAGATGTCAATTAGGCTATAATTCCTAATTAAAATGATGCTGTTCTCTTCAAGACAATGCGTGTTTTAGCCTCAAAGCAATTACTGAAAGTAACTCATGAGTGATGACACTGACACTAGCTGAACAGGAAGCAACTATTTTGTACGAATGTGAAATCTCATGTTTGTAGAAACAGCCTGCATTACCTTTCGCAGGTACCCGCGTTCTAGCTGCACGCTTGATGGACGTTCCCAGCGCAAACATTTGTCTTCTCATCCCAGTCGCTCCTCCCCGCAGGGGCAGAGCGGCGAATCAAAATGCGCTCAAGACTTGGACTCCTTTCCAACGTGGGCTGTGGAGTTAAACTTGTGGTGGAACGGGGGACGCCAGATCTTATCCACACCACACAGCGGCCAGATACCTGATCGTGCTTGGATGGAGGGGCGAAACCCGATCGCCTGATGTGCTGCCTGAAACCCAGAGGAGTGACTTATCAGGACGCGCTCAAAATGTCTTCTTCCTCAAGCGAGGTCATTAGTGCCGATGAGATCAAGAGGGAGAATCGTGGGAGTGTCAAGCTGTCAGTGCTGGACCCCGCGGAGTTGCCGATGGAGAATGCCGAACTTTTGGACTGCTCGCCGGCCTCCCTGGCCTTCTCTCCGGAGCAGGTTGCGTGCGTCTGCGAAGCGCTGCTGCAGGGTGGGAACGTGGAGCGCCTGGCCAGGTTCCTCTGGTCACTGCCGCAGAGTGACCTGCTGCGGGGGAACGAGAGCATCCTGAAAGCGCAGGCGATAGTCGCGTTCCACCAGGCCCGCTACCAAGAGCTCTACTGCATTTTGGAGAACCACAGTTTCAGCCCGTCAAACCACTCGTCTCTGCAGGATATGTGGTACAAGGCGCGCTATATCGAAGCGGAGAAGGCGCGGGGCAGACCGCTGGGTGCCGTGGACAAGTATCGCTTACGCAGGAAATATCCGCTGCCTCGGACTATCTGGGACGGAGAGGAGACCGTGTATTGTTTCAAAGAGAGGTCCAGGAACGCGCTGAAGGATATGTACAAGCGGAACCGGTACCCATCTCCGGCCGAGAAACGAAACCTGGCCAAAATGACAGGACTCTCTCTGACGCAGGTCAGCAACTGGTTCAAAAACAGGAGGCAGAGAGACAGAAATCCATCCGAGGCGCAGTCAAAAAGGTAAGCGCCGTTATATTTAAGTTGTTAATCGAGAGTGGAAAACGTATGATGGAATGCGTGAGACCGAATGGAGGACACGTTTCACCAATGTTTTGAAATACGAAGCTTTGAGCGCGGTGCAGTTTTGAAGAACGTGGAGACCATGACGCTTTTGGAAATTAAAAAGCAATTTAAAGTACACGTTTGAAGTAGATTTAAAGTTCAATTTGAAGAATTGTTCAAAATTAATTTTGAGTTGTTAGTTCTGCTAACAAATACTAAGTATTTCTTTTTTAAATTGGTGTATTTAATTCAAAGGACCGCATTAATTGGATGAGCAAAACAAACCTGACAAACAGACATGTTGCTGCTTTCAAAAACAACCCAAACAGACCCTAGGTTTACTTTAGATATGATCAGCCATTACATTACCATAGCCATTGTCTATGTTTGTTTCTGGATTTTAAAGCTATTGTCCCACCCTGATAATCAGTCAGAGAGATCTGCACTCAATCTCCTGACGTGGCCAAAATCCTCTTCACAGCTAGAGGCATCTGAGGCAGATAAGGAGCAGCTCTGTATTTGTAAACTTTTGCTTGCAGATCGTTCAGAGTTTCAAACTGCGGTGGAAACAACGCTTAACCATTACGGCCGCAAAATGCTGCTTTTATCATAAATAATAAATCTTGGGACTCGTAAATAAGGGAGGTCAGCCTTTTCCGTGCGTCAAGATTGAGAGCTGCTTTGATGTTTCACCGTCACTCTGACAATGATAATCACTTATTGTTTGAACGAAAATGTCCATGAACTCCTTATGGGAGATCCTCGGACCAGAAAAGACCAACGGGTTGTCGTGTCAATAAGATCTTTGTATAGATGCGGGTTGGCTTGCTCGAGCCACTCTGAACGATGCACCCGCAGCTGTCATAGTCTGTAACCCACCAAATGCCTCCAAGAGCTCAGATCCTTTTATCTGATTTTTGACCCCCGGGGGCAAGAGGTTCACTTTAGAAATGATGACTGAGATATTTACAGAAAATGATTTTTATTATAGCGGTCTGTTTTTAGAAGAGCACAGAGGTCGAATTTCTAATAGTATTTGTAATTGAAACGTGCCTAAAAGTTGGGCAGTTCGTTTATAGAAATTAAGTGTTTCAACATTAGAAGTGCCTTAGTACACATGCTCTTCCTTTTGTAGTTCCACAGTATTTCTAATTCCCTGATTAAGAGAGAAACAAACAGAGATATCAATTGAAAAAAATATAGACCTATAAAAATATAGGTGCTTTGCAATTCCATAGAAGAACCTTTATTTTTGTTAAATGGTTCCATAAAGAACCTTTAACATTTGAAGAACCTTTCTGTTTCACAAAAGGTTCTTTGTTGCAAAAGAAAGTTCTTCAGATTATAAAAAGGTAAAAAAGAGATGGTTCTTTAAAGAACCTTTGATTTATTGGTTCTTTGTGGAACCAAAAATGGTTCTTCTATGGAATTGCTGTGAAGAACCTTTTAAAACACCTTTTTTTGAATAAGAGTGTACACAGGTAGTTACAATACACAGGCTATTTTCAAAAAATCAATTATGTTGTATATTGCAACAATTCAAATGAAAAGTGTAGGTGCAGAAGACTGCAAAATGCTGATAGCTTTGTAGAAAAAAGCACTAAACCATTGGTCTGTTTCTTAAACCATTTTTTTCAGTGAGTCAGATGGCAATCACAGTACAGAAGATGAGTCCAGTAAAGGCCAGGAGGACTTGTCACCACGTCCCCTCTCCAGCGGCTCTTCTAGCTCTGTCGCACATGGAACAGCCCCCCCTACAGTTTACTCCGATGGAGGAACGACGGTCATCCAACAAATTGGAGATGTCAAGATGCCTTCACACGCAGCTGGAGGAATGAGTTTTAACGGTGATCTAGCAAGCGTGAATGCTCACTACATCAACGGCGGAGCCTACGTTCAGTCACACGGTAGCAACGCTCTCCTGAATGGACTTGGTACCACGAGTGGCCATTTCTTGACCTTTGATCCCCAAAGGGTCTCCCATCACTGCCAGGAGAGGCTGTTAGGTGGGTCTTCCGTGTCTTACGCTCCGTTCTCAATGGGCATTTCTGAAACTGCCTCTGGAAAGCTGGAGGCCATGCAGACTCTGGTATCCAATGCTGAAGATGGAGTCATTTCTTCAGTGGTCTCCTTCGCTTCGGCCCCCTCCACGCCATCCACTACCTCAGGAGGCCTTCATCTCAGCGGTTACAATGTGGTCAATCTCCCTGGAGGTGAAACCACCATGGGGCTTCCTCCTCTAATGCTGCCTCCATCCTCAACATCATCCAGTCACGGTAGGAGGCCATTTATTGAGATATATTGAGACCGTTACCAAAAATCAGTCAGAATTGTCTAACTTTCATGTTGTTCCAACTTCCAAACACAGAAGAAGATATTTTGTGCTTATAATAAATTTCAGTGGGTTTCAGCTTCTTTTATGATCATACAGGTTTGGAACAACATGAGAGTGAGTAATTAATGACAAAATGTTAATTTTTGGGTTATTTCTTTACGTAAATTGGATATATACGTGTTTTCCTGACACTTCCAGTTCAAAATGGCAGTTTTGCGCCTCTGCGTCCCAAGCGCATGTCTTTGAAGATGCAAAAACAACAATATCTAAAGTAGTCCAAGCACTTCTAGTGAGCTCATGAGAGCCAGAGTAATTACATCATCACTTTGGAGAATACTGTGACCGAACATTTATGTGGTTAAGCTTGCCAAAAGTGACCGCAGAGCTCAGTGCAAAAGAGCAGAGGTTTTGCAAGAAAGCCTTGTGGGTCATGGGCAGTTGGAGTGCATTGTGGGTGAAGCTGTGAGAGGCATGTGGGGGTCCAGGTCAACTGGCTAGAGGATCATACCAAACGCAGTCTCTCAACACGGTCCCCACCTCCCCTCCATGGCCCTAACCACTCACTAATGGTTCTTTCCATGAATATTTTATGGCCACATCAATAACAGCAAGGCTAGCTGCGTTCTGCTCCTCTCTCGCTCGTCTGTTTTATCCTTTAATATGCAGTTTACGAGCCACATAAAAACAAACCCACCCCTGGCTGAACTTTTGATTTAGAAGGAAAACAGTTGAGCCCAAACGATCCAAGCAAGAAAAAGACGATATTAAAATTGTTTAGCCAAAACCCTATTTCCTTGTGCCCATAATTTTCAAGGCAATTCAATAAAACATGTCTTCATAAAAGGACAAAGTTTGATCTCCAGTGCCTCACAAATACAAAGAAACAATAGAAATTTCCTTGCAGTGCCATTTTTGTCTATGAAGTCAAAACTAGCGAGATACGGTTTCAGATTGTTCTGTTGCATAGTCGTATAAGTCAGATGGAAGGAAAATATATTCCTGACCCCCTTTACACAACAACTCTCTCCCACAAGCAATGTCTGCGGGAAGCTAAAGAAAACTTGTAGAAAACTTGGTTCTGGTTTCAGAAAGCGAGCGAGTATGAAGCGGGGGAGGAGGGGTTTTGGGCGCTGTGATTATTTATCAGACATTTGTGCAAGCCTAATGGAAGAAAAGTGTCTGGCCCAAAGCCAGAGGCTGTCACTACAAGAGACATGTGCCAAGAACCACATTCTAGAGTTACAAGGAAATCATAGCGAGTCTAACCGCAAACAGAAAATGAAAAAGGTGTTTCATTTTACAGTTCACAAGAAAAGTTCTGAAGAAAAGAAGGAAGAGAGGTACAAAGAGATATTGACCGAAAGAATGAAATACAAGACACAGAGAGGGACAGAAGCAAACCTCTTGAGAAGGAGTCCATCTGGATAAACAGATCACACCTTTACGCTCTGTCCTTTCTCCCTCATCCATTCTCAATTGAGTTGTTACGAGCCGTAAGAGTAGCTACTGCCAACTAAAAGAAAAGAACTTTGTATTTAACTGGAAAAGGTTGATGTCCTGGCCAAAGTGTTTGGGGTTACAGTACCTTGAAATACAGCACAGTATGTGAGCTGCTCCATTAGTTTCGTTGGAGACAGTTTGAACCTGAGATTTTCAGTTTTAAGCAATGAATCAAAAAGGAAAAACTGCTTTCTAATATTAAATACAATACATTAGCTCTCCTTTCTGACTCCAAACTTACATCTTTTACAGAATTAGATGTATTCAAAATACATAAAATAATTGATACATCAATAAGATGTTATGGAAAATATAATGCATTTGTAATAGTCAATAAGCAATATTTTGCGATATGTATTTTTTCTTGCTACAACTACTATTAATAGCTACGGACACTTTCCTGAGGCAAATGTAATGACATGAGAGATTATATATTTAAGTTGTAAGTTGTTTCCAACATATTTTCTGATGTTCATTGATGTTTATTTTGTGCTATAACGTTTGTAAAGCAGAAGGAGATAAAACGATCAATTGCGGCACATTATAGAGATTTTCTGCTTAACATTTTGAGAACTGACTGTAATTCAGACAACTTGAAATAATTTGTTACCCCGCTGACTTAAAACTTTTAGTTTAGTCAACTAAAATATCCAAGTTGTCACTTAAATTTTCATTAAGTAACTTAACATTTCTATTTGACTAAACTTAAAATTTCAGTAGTAGGATAACAATTTATGTTAATTTGAAACAATTATTCTTTTGAGTAAGTTGAAGTTTTTTTTTTCTCCACAAAGTCAACAAACAACTCACTGCAACTTCCGGCTCAAAATGATAGTTTGTAAATGAGTGTGAGTGTGTGCACGTGACACGTCACAAATATTCAATTATTTATGAAACTTACCAGACATGGAAAGCTACCTTTACTGAACTGGATTTCATCTTCTCTTTTGTCCCCCATACAGGCTCTGCTCCTTTGGGCAATGTGGTCAGTGACTCTCCTCAACACTCGAGCCAAACCCTGCTCTACACTCAGACTGTGAAGCAGGAGCCTTTGGACGTGTCTGGAAGCTACACTTATCCTTCTGAAATGTCCCTGGACCAAGGCAGCAACCTGGGCTACACAGCCTCCCTTTTCCTTTCTTCTTCCTCTACCGGCGGTTCACTTCCCCCCACCGTCACAGCCACGGTCACCTCTGCCCTCTCCGGCACCGAGGTTCACCACACTCTGAATCAAGCTGGACGTGGCCTCCAAGAGAACAGTGTAGCCCTGTCTTCAGACTACAGGTCTCAAGATGTTCAGCTGTCCAACAGTCTGCAAGTTGCTTCTAGAGCAGGAGAAGGCTCAGTCAGGATTGTTTGTGGGGATCTGGACATGGAAGGGAAAGAGCTGGCCAAGCTGCAGACTGTACAAATGGACGATGATGGAAGTGACCTATGATGATGTTATTAGCAACAAAGAGCTGCATTTCACTTGCTAGACTGGTTTTTCGCACCGCATTGTGCCCTTACGGACCCTGTAAGCACAAGTCATGTTCAGGTGAACCCTGACGATGGATATAAAATGCGAACAGTGCCTTCCTGTCCTCAGATATCCCAACTTGCACTAAGAGGGCTGCAGAATGTACCAGGCAATGCACTGACCTTCTGAAGAATATTTAGATGCACTGTCTTTACTCTCACCTCATGAAAATATACGAAAAGACCCGTTAAAAAGCACAAATGTGCTCTGAATCCAAAAAAATGCAGCTTTATAGTGATTGTTTTCTTTTAACAAGATTTTGTTGAAGCACAGATGCGTTTTTGTTGTTGTTGTTGTTGTTTATGGTCTTTTGTATTTAAATTCTTTGAGTGTGACGATGCAAATGTGATAAAGGTTATTTTGTTATGTTTGACTTTTATGTTACAGAATTTTTGATTCATACATCCCTTTCTACACATCCCCAATGTGGACTTTGTTTTTTTTAAGTATATAATCTCGGCCATTAGCACAACCGGTCACACGTGCCTTCCTCATAATCTGTTAGCTAGGCTAGAAAACAAGCCATTTGTTTGAAAGAATTCATCAGGAATAACTGAAGTACAGGTGTTTGTTTTTGTTTATTTGTGTGATAACTGTTTTGGACATGTTTTGTCATTTTTCTTTTTTTTTGCATTAGAAAATGCACTGAATTCTGTAAGCTTCGTAGAGCGAGATAAATATTTGTAAGGTGCGGTCACATTTACCATCGTTTGGTGAATTTTCATGAACAAATTGCAGTAAGAATTTCAATTCAAATTGGGAATTTTGCATGAGGGAGAAAGATTCAATACATTGTTAAAAATAAAGGTTATTTATTGACATTGAAGGTTCCCTAAAGAACCTTGAACTTCCATGGAATCTTTCAAATGCAGAAAAGGTTCTTTAGATTTTTTAAATGTTCTTTAAAATGGTTCTTCAATGGCATCACTGCAAAATCACCTTTATTTTTAAGAGTGTACCAATATTAAAATTCAAAGATATCACCACAAATTAAGAATATACCCTTTCAGCCATGAAATTTTCCTAATGTGACCGCATATTTACACCAAACAGGAGCTCTGTAAATATTTCGAGAACCACAAGTAACCTTAAAACGTCAGTCCTGCTTGAAAGAAAGCTATTTTTCTAAACCCTTCCACCCTATTAAATATTTATATTTGTACATATATAATGAATGATCCAAGGGTTGTCTATGTCACTGACACCGGTGTTTCACATTAGAGCCCTGAGCCTGATAATTCAATAAGTAAAGGGAATGACATCACTTTCAATGAATCATCTCTTATTGGAAGCACCAGGTAAGTCAGCTATATGTTTTTAACCAATGGCAGGCTTGATGTCAGTCCACGGGACTATCCGTTTAACCAGATCAGGCTACAACTTGGACCCCCTGGATGGCTGGCGGTGATCTCAGACATTACTAATGCATGGACGTACACATATGCAGAATGGTGGAGATCAAGCTTGTGTTCTCACCAGGGGCGTCCTCTGTGATCTCCAGCCAAAGCCTGGCAGCTGAATAAGCCCCGCTCACTCTTAAAGTGTCATATGGTACCTGTCATGACATTACTCAAAGTAAAGGTCATCCAAAAAGCCAGAGTATATGAGGAGAAGTTACATATCCTTATTAGATTTCCTGAACCGTCCTCACATGATCTAGCAGGAATAGACATTTGGCTCGAACTCTGTGGCAGGCTCATCGTTTGGTAGATTATGAAAGGGTGATAAAAGATATATACTCTCATCGTAGTATTACTAAACATGATTTTACAAGGGCATATCAGGATGTTGTATGCAATATGACAGCGGATAATTAAATGAACGAGACAGGTATTTATGCAAATTGTGATTGCTCGTAAAAGTCTTAAAGTAGGAGCAAGGCCATCCAAAGTCAGTTTGCTGCCGTGGGAACATTTCCTCCTCTTGACGCACACCAGTCTGTGTGAGTCAGCGCTAATTGAATGGCGCCCAGGTAGGATTTGCTCCCTCGCACAAAGGAGGAGACAAAAAAGCACATTGGGTAAAGAATCTATTGTTACCTGCCCAAAGGTGACCCTGTCGCCTAGGGCACCAGATTAGCTGATTGCCAGGTATCAGATGGCGCCTCCTGGAATACTGAAGGGTAAGAAAGCACTATTGTCTGGGGATGTGAGCAAAGAACTGGTGGGCGCAAGAAAGAAGGACATGTGTGTTTCATGTCCCCTATTTCCCCTTGGCAGACTATATGTCACTGTGCGATTCATGGGAAACGGTGTTATGTTGCGTTTTGGTATTATTTAAATACAAAATACGTCACTCCATCTCCTTGTACCGTGAATGGGATAGTTTATTGGGCGACCTTAAAGAGCTTTTCATCCTTTATAACAAAAGAGCAGAAAACACCTTCCTTTTAATTCGTTCTCCAGTTTCACCAAAAGAATGTGAAGTACAGGGAACGGTCCTTCAGTGTGAATGAAGTCAAGCAAACTTTACATATATGTGACCCTGGATCACAAAACCAGTCATAACAATTTTGGACAATATTTGACCGTTATACAAAATTTTAATCTGGAATCTGAGGGTGCAAAAGAAATAATCACCTTGGAAGTTGTCCAAATGAAGTTCTTAATGCATATTAGTTATCAAAAATTAAGTTTTGATATACAGGTCCTTTTCAAAAAATTTGCATATTGTGATAAAGTTGACCTTTGACCTTGATAAAACACAGTGGACCAACACCAGCAGCTGACATGGCACCCCAGACCATCACTGACTGTGGGTACTTGACACTGGACTTCAGGCATTTTGGCATTTCCCTCTCCCCATTCTTCCTCCAGACTCTGGCACCTTGATTTCCGAATGACATGCAAAATTTGCTTTCATCCGAAAAAAGTACTTTGGACCACTGTGTTTTATCAAGGGCAGGGTCAATGCAGCTAGCTATCAGGAGATTTTGGAGCACTTCATGCTTCCATCTGCTGAAAAGCTTTATGGAGATGAAGATTTCATTTTTCAGCACGACCTGGCACCTGCTCACAGTGCCAAAACCACTGGTAAATGGTTTACTGACCATGGTATTACTGTGCTCAATTGGCCTGCCAACTCTCCTGACCTGAACCCCATAGAGAATCTGTGGGATATTGTGAAGAGAAAGTTGAGAGACGCAAGACCCAACACTCTGGATGAGCTTAAGGCCGCTATCGAAGCATCCTGGGCCTCCATAACACCTCAGCAGTGCCACAGGCTGATTGCCTCCATGCCACGCCGCATTGAAGCAGTCATTTCTACAAAAGGATTCCCGACCAAGTATTGAGTGCATAACTGAACATAATTATTTGAAGGTTGACTTTTTTTGTATTAAAAACACTTTTCTTTTATTGGTCGGATGAAATATGCTAATTTTTTGAGATTGAGGTTTTCATGAGCTGTATGCCAAAATCATCAATATTAAAACAATAAAAGGCTAGAACTACTTTCAAATGAGTGTAATGAATCTAAAATATATGAAAGTCTAATGTTTATCAGTACATTACAGAAAATAATGAACTTTATCACAATATGCTAATTTTTTGAGAAGGACCTGTATTTATGGTAGGAAATTTACAAAATATCTTAATGCAACATGATCTTTACTTAATATCCTAATGATTTTTGGCATAAAAGAAAAATCTATAATTTTGACCCATACAATGTATTTTTGGCTATTGCTACAGATATACCCGTGCTATTTAAGACTGGTTTTGTGGTCCAGGGTCACACATATATATTCATAAAAGAAGTGAAGGAAGTAATAATAGATTCACACTCCAAGAGACAGCAATTTTTAGAGTGCGTTTTTAAAAACACCAAAGATGTTCATAAATCCTGAGAAAGACAGACCATAAAAAAGGAGGAACCCTACAGAAGTGGGCTTATTAAAGAACCTGACCCCTGACTTTTTCTGGAGGTTTCAAAGTGTGACATTTAGAGAAGCACAGCAGACTGTGAAGCACATGTAACCAGACCCTCGTGCCCACTGCGCCGCAGCACTATACACTGCTAATGTGGGGTCAAGGGGCAACTGGGTCTGAGACCCACCACTTCTGTACACCCCCTCTTAAGGTTTGTTTTATAAAAATACTTAGTGAATGTTATTATTCCTGACTATGACTTGTTGCAAGACAATCACTATAAATAAAGGGTATATTTAAAATATTTATACTGTCATTGCAAAAGGTTGATGACAATATATTATTAAGACAATTAATATTATTATGGTTATCATCAACTTTCAACAACATCCAAACCAGCAGGGGGCAGTGCTGCATGACTTCAAAGTCAATAGTCCATTAAATGTAAAAGATGCTCATGAACCGGTTTTAAATGCTGAATTGGTTTGTGTCTTCTTTGGCTTTACAAACTTTATCTCAGGAGCAAAATATAAAAATTAATGCTAATGAGGGTTGTGGCAAAATGAAAACAAAAACTTTACACTACACATTATTTTAAAACACTTTAAAACTCTAAAAATACTAGTGAAAAGGAAAACTTGTTCTATTACAAGCTTTCATGCAGACAGCATGTGGACCTACTTCTTGAGGCAAATTTCTGAAATAACTGCATGGAACTGATCATTATCAGTGATGTTTTTGATTAGAATGAGGAAAAGACAATAACAATGTGATTAAAAAATGATGTTCACATTATAAGTGTCCAGTATGCCATACTGAGACCCAGCAAAAACACTTTCTTATTATTTTTATTAGTGACCTTGGACCACAAAACCAGACACAAGGGTCAATACTTTTTAAATTGAGATTTATAAATGAACTGAAAGCTGAATAAATTAGCTTTTTAATACTTTTTTCTTTTGCTAGAACATGACAATATTTAGCCAAGATGCAACTATTTGAAAATCTGGAATTTGAGGGTGCAAAAAATTTAAATATTAAGAAAATCGCTTTTAAAGTGGCCCTAATGAAGTTCTCAGCAATGCATTTTACTAATCCAAAATTATTTTTTTAATATATATATTTACGGTAGGAAATTTACAAGATATCTTCATGGAACATGATCTTTACTGATTTTTGGGATGAAAGAAAAATTCATTATTTTGACCCATACGATGTATTTTTGGCTATTGCTACTAGATATTTACATATATAGTAGTGCTTGGGGCACACTAAACATATGACAAAATCATTGTTGTAAAGAAGAGGTTATAAATAATGGTACTGCACAAAATGTTGAATAAGACAATAAGACAATAAGATAATAACTATTTTTAAAGACATTGGTTAAAAAACACTGGCATTCCCAACCTTACACAATGTCTATTTTTCATAATAACATGTTTTAGCAGCAACTGGTAACACAAAAAAAAACTGAAATGAGTTTCATAGAAATATCATATTTCGTAGGAACATTTTTTAGCATGTAATTAATCTGTTGTGTCTCCCCAGGAGATGAACACACACACACACACACACACACACACACACACACACACATAGTATTAATGTCCTCTGCTGAGGACACAAGGAAAAAAATCAATGTCTTTCTTGTACAGTAAATTTAACTCTTGCTTAGAAAACAAGACCCAATCTAAAAAAGACAAATAAAAGATCATAAAAAATATACAGGTTCTCTGTATCAGGTTTTCATATTTTAAAAACCAAGAAGAGGAAGATGTCATGCCCTAGGCCTCAAACATTTTGTTTCTCTGAAAAGCTCATGATAACCTCTTTAAGTTTTGCAGTTACACTCTTAAAAATAAAGGTGCTTTAAAAGGTTCTTCACAGCGATTCCATAGAAGAACCATTTTTGGTTCCAAAAAGAACCATTCAGTGAAATGTTCTTTAAAGAACATTACCTTTTGATAATCTGAAGAACCTTCTTTCGCCACAAAGAAACTTTAATGAAACAAAGGTTCTTCAGATGTTAAAGGTTCTTTATGGAACCATTTACACAAAAAGAGCTCTTATCTATGGCATCATGAAGCACCTTTATTTTTAAGAGTGTACATTTAAGCATTTCAAAGAACAGACAGACCTTAGAACAGACCTTAAAAGCAAAATAATCCATACATATTTGCATCTTTGATTGATGGTGATCTGTGAAAGATTATATTCATGGGTTTTTCATTAATTAATTTTCATTTAAAAAGTTATGAAAATAATTAAATGTAAAAGTCCTTTAAGTTTCAAACTTCTTTGATTATCTCCCTGCAAATTACCCAAATTAGTTTTGCGATTTGCTCTTAGTTAGCTTTATTTATTTGTGGCAATCCGTTTTTTGTCTAATTTTGGATTACTCTGATATTAACTGTCACACTGCATGTTATATTAATGGCGCTTTAATAGAACATGCTAAAAACCGCTGAAAATAAGAATAACGTGTTTACGAACGAAATTATTGCTGGTTTAAAATAGAATTCCGCACTTCAGCTATTCCTTTAATACGTCTGGAGAGTTATGGACATGACTGAAGCATACTTTAAGAGAATGACCTCATTGTAGTCCAATGTATAGCCTACCGTGATGTCTTTTTGAGGGAAGCAGTTTATGGTGTGTTTACCATTGGTATGTGTGCAGGAGTTAGCGTCGACCTTGCCAACCCTCGCCTTTAGGCCATAAAAGAGCACATCTTGAAATGATCAAGGCCTGAGAACGGGCACGGCCTTTCGATTTCTGAGGTTTAAGGAGGGGGCGCGCCGCAATGTGGTGGAGACATTACAACAACCCGAGCGCCGTCAATCACAGGCCCGTGTGCTGTTACACTGAAGCTGATACTTGACCCTACTGACGAATAGACCTAAATGTCGTTAAATTCAATAACGTCTACAGTCACATACAGCAATGGAAAACTGGTTACGAATTGGGAAACCACCGTTACAAACTTAAAAAACGTAATTTAATCCAATAAGAAATAAAGCGATAAAGAAATCAAAATAATAACACACTAAGACGCGCGTAGACATTCGCATGAAGGTTGAAAAAATAAATAGAGTAGCCTATTCTTATTTAATTCTGTAAGAGAAAAAAAAATATTTTTAAACGCTTTTCTAAAAAAAAAAAAAGACCAAATGTAAAAAAAAGTTTATTTATTTTGTATTTTAAAACAATTTGTAAACCCAGAAAATAATTTGTGGTAGATCTTTAGCTTTTACATTTGAAATGTTTTTTTGTGCCTTGGGTGATCTTTCAGGACAGATGGATGGGGCAGCTTTCATTAGCCTGCTCCTCTCTGACCCTTCAGAGACAGTGGGCAAAAAGTTGTTTTCACAGGTGTACGGATTGGCTGCTAAAACCGATTAAGTCCTCGTTTCATGTCAATGTCTCGAGGCTTGCGAGATCATTTCAGAGCGCCAGATAGAGGCTCCTTAAGCATAGTCCACATTAACGGCCCCTGTCTTAAAAATGAACGCCGCGTCTCAAATTAAATTAAAAGAGGTGCTCCATTCTGGCTGAGTGATTGTGAGTTTTGCGTCGCCGTGGTGTCAGGTTGCAGATTTCGACGAAGATAAAGAAACGCGATCTATGCCTTAAAACAGCGTCTGGACGGCAAAGACCTCAACGAACACAGAACTCATTTACTAATGCACCGGTTTTAGATTTCACTGTACAGGGAGAGGAGAGAGGACTAGAAAGAAAGAGCTGGGAAGAATGCATTTTTTCTGAGCCTATAGAATACAAATCATTTAAGTGCTACAGGCTATGTTTGATGCGTTTTTAAATAAAATAAAAGTAGAAACTAAACATATTTTCTCCTCATTTTTTCTCATTTTTGTTTGACCGATTTTGTGCAACTCAAATAAACAGCAGATGTTGAGCACTTGAAGTGTGTATTTTATCGATGGATGTGGCTCTATTATATTTCTTGTAAATAAATGCATCACATTCTTTTCTGATTCTACCGGCCTCGTACGGTTGAAAAGCCAGGGGCGCTGCTTATCTAGTGACTAGCATTAGGTTATCTTACCAGCTCAAGAGGCGTATTGTTTTTAATGGAACTCTAAATATCTCTGTGCGCATCTAGACCTTGCGCACAGCGTGTGCCCTTGACAATGGCACAAGCCAAGCAGAGTGAAAATAACAGATTATTTGTATGATAATTTGCAACTGAGGAACGTCTTTTCTTATAAGTTAATAAATGAAGACAATGCTTCACTTACAAAACATCGTGCATTCAAATTCTGTTAGAATAAAAAAGCACGTATTGGGTGCAATAAGAGTGAACGCTGCCTTCAGACAGTTGCTATAATTGATTAGTATCGAGGTGCCCGGCTCCCTCAGGTAGAACTGGAGACGGGGGATCCAGTTTCAGACCACCGAGTCCCCGTGGGAGGAAATGGAAGCAGAGTTCTCCTTCGCACTGCTGCTGGGGATAGGGCAGCTGGAGAGCCAATCAGCAGTCGCGCAGTGCTCTTTTAGCGCGACATGAGTCGATAGTGAGCAAACTGTCTTCAACAAACACCCAAAACTTCACGGCGCGCACGGAGGACATCTCCAAGTCCAAAAATCTTGTCGAGCGACCTAATCGCTCTCATTAAACGAAGGCGAACGGGGGTGTCTCCCATTCCGCTTTCTTCACAGCATCTAGAGGAGAGCGGTTTGGTAGCGGGAGTCAGACGTCATGTCAATGTTGCCTTCTTTCGGGTTTACTCAGGAGCAAGTCGCGTGTGTGTGCGAGGTGCTGCAACAAGGGGGGAACCTTGAGCGTCTCGGCCGTTTTCTGTGGTCTCTTCCGGCTTGCGACCATCTCCACAAGAACGAGAGCGTCCTCAAAGCCAAGGCTGTCGTCGCCTTTCACCGTGGAAACTTCAGGGAACTTTATAAGATACTAGAGAGTCACCAGTTCTCTCCGCACAACCATCCCAAGCTGCAGCAGCTGTGGCTCAAGGCCCATTACGTTGAGGCTGAGAAGCTGAGGGGGCGACCGCTGGGAGCGGTGGGGAAATATCGAGTGCGGAGGAAATTTCCTCTGCCACGCACAATATGGGACGGCGAGGAGACCAGCTACTGTTTTAAGGAGAAATCCCGCGGTGTGTTGAGGGAGTGGTACACGCACAACCCCTATCCATCTCCTCGGGAAAAGAGGGAGCTGGCCGAGGCCACAGGGCTGACCACCACACAAGTGAGCAACTGGTTTAAAAACAGACGGCAGAGGGATCGCGCAGCGGAGGCAAAAGAAAGGTAATCAGCTGAGAACAAAATAAGCTTAAATATGTGTTTTATAAACCTGGTTTAGCAGCTCATAACACTTACTTCACAGCTGACTGCTGTTGCAGTGCTTATGATGCTATTGTTGACATATTTATTTGGACTCCAAGTGCGATGCTTTATTTTAGAAAGACCAAAATAGATCAACATCGCATCACTGTAAACATATAAGTGTTTCCTTAAGGATCTATTGATGTCTTATCTAAATTTTACAAAATATATTAATTGGTGTAACCAGTAAAATCAGACTGATTTGTTGTTGTTGTTGTTGTTGTTGTTTTTTAAACATTTGTTAAGCACTTAATGTGTTATATTATAGATAGAGATCGAGCAGATAGAGCACCTGAAATTAAACAACGTTATTATATTTGCATTATAAGAATAAAGGTAATTCATGTAAACACAGCTTAAAAATAGCCTACCAATATTTTTAGATAATTCAAATTCAAATTATTCCTTTTATTTCGATGGCCAGTTTGCCATTCAGTAAATATTAACTAAACGTGTGCGAATTTATATTTTATTAGCCTATAATTCGTCACGACCGAAATCAGATTTAGTTTAAAAAATCTATATTTTAAAAAGCAAGTTTTATCTACAATGTAAAGTGAACACTCATCTCGTTATATTTGACAGAGAGAACAGCGAGAACAGCAACACGGGCGCTAACAAACAGAACCAGCTGTCACCGCTGGACGGCGGGAAGTCCCTGATGTCAAGCTCGGAGGACGAATTCTCGCCCCCGCAGAGTCCTGACCAGAACTCCGTGCTCCTGCTCCAGGGTAATATGAGCCACCCCGGCGCGTCCGCGTACTCCATGACCGGCCTCGGCGCCGCACAGTCGGTACACGGCATGCAAGGACACCCACATCAGCTTCAGGATTCATTACTGGGACCTTTAACTTCAAGCCTAGTGGACCTCGGTTCTTAAGTGATTGCGACTGAGCTTTTATTTATTTTTTGTTTATTTTGTACCAAATATAGACTGAGATCTGCCACTTTTACTGTATATATATATAAGGGAAAATGAACAGTATAAATATAAGTAAAACTCCTTAATTCTTCTCTGGATTTCAGAGAAATACTCAGTGGTACGCTTTACCGTGGTAGACTATTACGGACTGACATTTGCCAAGTCGTTAAACTGGTCAGAAGACAAACCAAAAGCAGTTAATAAAACGATTCTTTTCTTCAAACTAATAAGACATTCGTCTAGCATTTCATCATTCTGCTTTGCACCAATAAAATCCTAAGATGAATAAGTGGAAACTCATATTTCTATTTAAATACAATTTCGGGGTGGCATTTTTCGCTATAAAACGTGTTGTTTGATTAAGGTATTGTGAAAAACTTGTATTAGGCTGTAACCCAAATAATTCAAAAAATAGGTTACGCCATTACATTCAAATAATAAAATATGTTAGTTATTTTTAATTAAGGGTGAAAATAACATGCGAGTATTCACAAATTATCCTCGCTCATCATCTTAGACACATGAAAATTATACGCTCTACAAAAACACAATTGCTAATTGTTTTTTCCCGCTCGTTTTGTTCATCCCAGATCAAACCTAAATATTAAATCGAATGCCAAACAATTCGTTTCTAAATTTCTTAGTTTGCGTAGAAATTAGGCCGCAGACCAACAAAAAGGATTAGGCTATCTAATAAAAACGAATTATTTAGAGTATGGTACAAAAAATTACGCTATTAATTTTTATCTTCTAATAATAATAGCCCTTCTTCTTACAGACTAATTCATCTCGCTCATCTAATGCATCCATGTCACAAACGTCCTCTTAATAATGTGGGTCAACAAAAAGCGGGGAGTTGTTGATTTTCCTTTAGCCTCAGGAGGCGCGTGTTGCTTTTGTGGTCGCAGTGCATCGTTAGGTTTGTAGTGGGGTGTTTACTTTGCGCTCTCCCAATGTTTGTTCTGGTGGTTCTGGGCCAAAGAGAAGACTTACCAGCTGCGGGAGGCAAACTCACGTGGCTTCATTCATAAGTTTCTTTAGAGCAAAAACGCAAACATGGAGTTTTGCGGCCAGCTGACTGATGTTGTTATCTCATGGGCATAATGGTCTTCAGACAACAACAGCATTAATAATAATTCAAAATATGAACAACAACAACAATAATAAAATGTCCTTCACGAACTTTTAACCCTTATAGAATAACTACATTATTTGGCACTGCTCAATGTTGACGCATTAAAAATGTGGTCAGATCATAGCAAAGACTTTACAAGAACCCTGATCGTTAGGCCAGCTACACTGAGTAACAAGGCAGCCTCCCACCCATCTTCCACGCACGCATGTCAGGGTAATTGTTTTTAACAGAGAGTACCGAGGATTTCCGGTCGCTAATCGGAACCAGTTGCTTGCGCTAGGTTCGCATTGTAGAACACTGGAGGCCCAGAACCGCCCATAGAGGGGCAACTTCAATTCTGCCCCTAGGGTACCAAAACGTGCAGTTTTGACATTGAATGCAACATTTGTTGACAGCTGTGCGGGTACCATTTTTTTCCGTTTCTAATCTACATTCCCTTTATTTTGTTTGAATTATTAAATAATCCGTTTAGCGAATTACGCAGACTTTCTAAAATTAATGTATTATTTCGTATTTATAAAATTAATAAGTTATGTTTTGGAGAAAACGGAATAGTGGTATTAATATATACAATGCAACCTTTTTAATGTCAATTAACGAGTGTCTACACAGCTAAGAGCAATTTAAAAACATTATTTTGAGAAATTTAAACATATGAGAACATATTTGTGACCATGGACCACAAAACCAGTCATAAGAAGCAGGGTATATTTGTAGCAATAACCAAAAATACATTTTAGGGGTCAAAATTATGCCAAAATTAGGATATTAAGTAAAGATCATGGTCCATGAAGATATTTAGTAAATTTGTTACAGTAAATATATCAAAACTTAATTTTTGATTAGTAATGTGCATTGGTAACAACTTCATTTGGACAACTTCAAGGTGATTTTCTCAATATTTAGATTTTTTTTTTTTTTTTTTTTGCACTCTCAGATTCCAGATTTTCAAATAGTTGTATCTCGGTCAAATATTATCCTATCCTAACAAACATACATCAATGGAAAGTGTTTTAATTTTTTTTTTTTAATATCTATTAATTTCTAGCATTTATTTAGCTTTCAGATTATGTATAAATATCAATTTCAAAAAACTGACCCGTCTGACCCTTATGACTGGTTTTGTGGTCCTGGGTCACATTTGTGGATACATAAAAGTATGAAAATACATCTACACAACATTATAAGAGATACCTACTTTTGCTCTTTACAGATAGTCTTTTTCACATTTTCTAAAAATGGTACTTAAGATATTTGACCCAACAAATAAAATTCTGTCATCATTTACTCACCCTCATGTTGTTCCAAAGCTAAAACATTATTCATTCCGTAAATCACTAAAGTAGAAACCGTTTTTAAGTAAATTGGTCCAATGTCATTTATGACATAAACAGTCTTATAATATCTTTTTTTGTGTGTTCCACAGAAGAAAGAAAGTCACACAGGTTTTGTATGAATTGTCGATTTTTGGGTGAACTATCTCTGTAATAAATGTTAAAGGAATAGTTCACCAAAAAATGAAAATTCTGTCATTAATTACTCACTCTCATGTCATTCCAAACCCGTAAGACCTTCGTTCATCTTTGTAACACAAATAAAGATATTTTCGATGAAATTCAAGAGCTTTCTGCTCCTCCATAGACAGCAAGGTTCCTACCACGTACAAGATCCAGAAAGGTATCAAGAACATTGACAAATGAAGCTCTGAGATTACTTTTTGTTGTGCAAATACTAAACTAAGATAACTTTATTCACCAATTCTTTTCGTCCAGGTTTCTCTAGTGTCATTTGTTTGCTTTCCTCTGAACGTAAACAAGGTGCAACACATGCTGTTCTACATCAGCAGCAGCAGACGCATGCCTTGTTTACATGCGGATCAAAGCACACAAATGCATCATGGTAGTCTCTAAATTGGCACTAGGGTGACATGGAAAAGAATTGTTGAATAAAGTTATATTATTATTATTACTTTTTTTTTTTTTGCGTACAAGAAATATTCTCATAGCATCATAAAATTACAGTTGAACCATTGATGTCACATGGACTATTTTATTGATGTTCTTGGTACTTTTCTGGACCCTTGCTGTCTAAGAGAGCTCTCGGATTTCATCAAAAATATCTTATTTGTGTTCCGAAGATGAACAAAGGTCTTACAAGTTTGGAACGACAAGAGAGTGAGTAATTAATGACAGAATTTTCAGTTTTGGGTGAACTATCCCTTTAACATTTATTACAGAGATAGTTCACCCAAAAATCGACAATTCTGTCATTACTGACTCTCCCTCAAGTCATACAAAACCTGTGTGACTTTGTTTCTTTTGTGGAACACGAAAAAAAAAAAAAGATATTCTAAAGACTGTTTATGTCAAAAATGACATTGGATCAAATTACTTAAAAAAGGTTTTTAAAAACGTTTTCTTCTTTTGTTATTTACAGAATGAATAATGTTTTAGCTTTGGAACAACATGAGGGTGAGTAAATCCCTTTAAGTATTGAATACTGAACTCAAACAGAACCAAATATATCTTGGTCCGCTGTACGCTTTATTCAATATGCCACAACCATTTATAGTCGAGCACAAAAAGTAAAATATCAATAATTTTGGATTTTTAAAACTAGGTTTGCTGTTATTTTGTCACCACCCAAAAAGCAGGCAGGTTGGGAAAGAGTGTTTGGAGCTCTAGTGGGCCAAAGCTGCTTTTTAAAGGGTTCAGGTTTCCAGTCCCCCATTCCCCGTCGGAGCGTGAGCTCTACAGCACTGTAAACCAAGGTGAGCACACAAAGCAGAGGCCTGTGCTGAATGTGAATGAGACAAATAGAGTGTTTCTCATGTGGGAAGAAAAGGGTTCGGCTGTAATGTGAGCAGCCTTTGTGGGGTTTAGGAGGGGGAATGACTGAGTGCCATTTTCTTCACAGATAATAGTTGAGACTTTTGGGAGTTGTTAAGGGGGGTAAAGGGAGAACAGGTGGGCTTCATGGCTCCCTGCCCTTCCCTGTATTACCTTTTGTCACCTGAGCCCAGGTCATCCCTCGCCTCGAGGTTCGGCTCAGTGAGGCATCATGGGATTACAGGATGGGACAAACAAACAACATACACACGAGACAAAACGTTTGGAACCTGGACAGACCGAAACTTTTTTTTGTGAAACATCAAGAGGGGAAATCTGTGTGGCTACAGCGCACATATGACAAATGAACATACAGATGGTTGAGAAAAGGTAGACATAAACTGTTTAAATGAACCATAGAATTTAGAAGATTAAGACGGTTCTGTGTCAGAGGCAAATGTTAGTTTGTGTTAACAGCTTATAATAAATCACTGGAGTGCTCAGGAACGGTTGGGCATTTGCAATAATATGTGAAAGCAGTTTTCCATATGGTTGTGTCGTCAAAGAATATGGCCTCGGAGAGATGCTGAGAATCCCTTATTAACTGTAGTGGACCCTGAAAACTCACTGAAGCATTCATTACAATTCAGTGAATCATAAATCAAATAGATAGATATTATTATTACTAAATAATATTCTATTTTCATTTACACTTTACTTTAAGGTGTCCTTGTTACAGAGTAATATTAGTTAACATACTTATAATTGGGATATAATTAGGGTTTGGTTTAGGGTTATTTGTAATAAGGGTTAGTAATTATCCATAATTTACTGTTATTACTATAGTAAGTACACTACGAGTCAAAAGGATTTGGACAGTAAGAATTTTAAAGAAGTCTTTTCTGCTCACCAAGCTTGCATTCATTTGATCTAAAGTACAGCAAAAATGAAAATGAAATATTTTTATTATTGAAAACAATTGTTTTCTGTTTGAATATATTTTGAAATATAATGTATTCCTGTGATTTCAAAGCTGAATTTTAGCATCGTTACTCCAGTCACATTATCCTTCAGAAATCATTCTAATATTCTAAATTTGCTGCTAAAAACATTTAGATTTATTATTATGTTAAAAACAGATTAATGGAATTTTTTCAGGTTTCACTGGAGAATAAAAAGTTCAGAAGAACAGCTATTATCTGAAATAGAAATCTTTTGTAAATTATAAATGTCTTTATCATCACTTTTGATCAGTTTGAAGTATCCTTGCTAAATAAATGAAATAATTTCTATTAATAACTCCCCCACAAAAATAAGATGATTTATTATTTATTTCAGATAAATGCTGATCTTTGGATCTTTCTATTCATCAACGAATAAAAAAAATGTACTCAACTGTTTTAAATATTGATAATAATAACAATAAAATGTTTCTTGAACAGCAAATCAGCATATTAGAATGATTTCTGAAGGATTGTGTGACATTGAAGACTGGAGTAATTATTGCTAAAAATTTAGATTTGATAACAGGAATAAATTACATTTTATTTCTTAATTAAATACATTCAAATAAAAAAAAATAGTATTTTAAATACTAAAATATTTCACAATTTTACTGTTTTTGCTGTGCTTTGGTAATAAACAGTCTTGGGAAGGTTACTTTGTAATTGTAATAGATTACAGATTATAAATTACCCTATTTAAAATGTAATACGTAGTGTAACTATTTCAATTACTTTATTAAAGTAATGTAATTGATTACATCCGATTACCTTTTGACTTTCAAAAGTAACTGTAATTTAATAACACCTCTTAGACTACAGTTACATAGGAAGCACTGTTTAAAGGTTTAGGCAAGCAAAATGATTACAAGTTCAAAATTATTTAGAATGCTGTTCTTTTTAACTTTTCTAAAAAATCTAAAAAAAAAATCATGGTTTTCACAAAAATAAATAATAAAAATGTAAAAAATCGGCATATTAGAACGAGTATCATGTGACACTAAAGACTGGAGTAATGATGCTGAAAATTTAGCTTTATAGTAATAAATTACATTTTAAAATATATTCAAATCAAAACAGTTATTTTAAATAATAAAAATATTTGACAATTTTTCTATTTTTGCTGTACTTTAGATCAAATAAATGCAGCCTTGGTGACGTCTTTAAAATATCTTACTGTCCAAATACTTTTGACTGGTAGTGTACGTGTGTAACAAGAACACTAAAATAAAGTGTTACCCTATTTTCTTATTTCTTTATTAAAAGGAAAGTGGGGGAAAAAAAACACTCTGACATCCAAACCTGTATGACTTTCTTTCTTGTGTGGAACACAAAAGAAGATATTTTGAAGAATGTTTGTGCTGTGACTCTCCAATGAAAGTCAATGGGGTCCAAAACAACATTGCATAGACAATGAATTTTTTTAAATATATATTTTTTTCTGTGTTCCACAGAAGAAAGAAATGTTTGGAATGACTTAACAGAATTCAAAATTCAAAATTAGTCGACAGCTTTTAAAAGATTTTAATTTGTTTTGTTTTTGGTCATTCTCCCCGAAACAAACTAAACAAAGAATGAAGCGAGATGAAAGAGCCCAGTGCAGTACGCTGTATCACCTTACAGGAAGTTATGACTAATGGCATCACCACAGTGACTGCGTGTTTCTCTTAACTGTCGGCTGACCAGCATTGTGTTCCGTTGAAAAAAATGACATCAAGGTTGACATTAACAATAAAATTATAATTGTTGTAATTATCTCATGTCGGAAGGTCTGGACAAAAGCATAATCAGAGCTCCAGACTACGGTACCCTCACGGGGTGTCACGTGGTACAATACAGGGAACTAATTTTCAACATAGAAGGTCACTTGTAAACAAACAAATGCCACGTTCCCTTATGCACTGACAAGCGCTCGAGCAAACACACGTCATAAAAGCCCATGCCACACACCTGCCTGTGCGTCATCTCTCTGTATACCAGAATTACAGCTGATTTCAGATGAGCTTTCCTCTTTTATAGATTTGTCAAAATGACAGCAATATTACTCCATCAATTTGGCGTTACTTCACGCTTTTATCTGTAAAAAGTCGAGGGTCACACGCTTTCCCAGCACCCTCGATGGTCATGGTCTGTTCTGCGGAGCTGGGTAACGGATTACTTCCAAACGGTCACAGAGGCTCAGGTTTCAAAGCCAAGCCTCACTGATAAACGAGTGGAGGCAGTTGTCACCCAGGCAGGGAGTCCTCCATCAGCAGCGTCTGAAGAGTGAGAGGGCAAGGGTTTTTCACAGACTCGCTGTGAGCCTGGCGTCAGTCGCTCCAGGGTTCATAGAGCAGGTATTTAAGGGTGATGACCATGGAGGAGCCGACGCGTAGAATGCACAGCCTCATATAAATGGACATGTAGATGCACACAGTCACATTCACACATGCAAACCATGCTCATTCTCTTCAAGTGTTCCAGACTATGGGAGGCCTGTCTTACATTGCACAGGGAAAAAGAAAGAAAATCATATTAAAAAAGAAAAAAGGTATTTTTTTATCTCACAAGTCTGACTTTTTTTTTCCCTCACAATTGTGAGTTTATCTTGCAATTCTGACTTTTTTCTCAGAACTGTGAGGTATAAACGTAATTGCCAGTTATAAAGTCAGAATTGCAAGATATAAACTCACAGTTGTGAGAAATAAAGTCAGAATTGCAAGACGTGAACTCACTTTTTATCTCACAATTCTGACAATTCTGAAACCGTTTTTTATTCTGTACATTGTACATTATATTGTGATGCCTTCATTTATTTGTAGAATTTAAAGTGTTTGATTTTAGTTTTTTAAATTTTAATATATTTAACTGTAGGCCTAGTACAGTTGAGGTAAAAAGTTTACATACACCTTGCAGAATCTGCAAATTGTTAATTATTTTACCAAAATAACAAGGAACATACAAAATGCATGTTATTTTTTATTTAGTACTGACCTGAATAAGATATTTCATGACGTCTTTTAGACGTTTATATATAGTCCACAAGAGAAAATAATATGTTATAAATAATAGATGAATTTATAAAAATGACCCCTTTCAAAAGTTTACATCCCCTTGATTCTTAATACTGTGCTGTTACCTGAATGATCCACAGCTGTTTTTTTTGTTTAGTAATAGTTGTTTATGAGTCCCTTGTTTGCCCTGAACAGTTAAACTGCCTGCTGTTCTTCAAAAAAGTCCAAATTCTTTGTTTTTTTCAGCCTTTTTGTGTATTTGAACCCTTTCCAGCAATGACTGTATGATTTTGAGATCCATCTTTTCACACTGAGGAACACTGAGGGACTCATATGCAACTATTACAAAAGGTTCAAACACTCACTGATGCTTCAGAAGGAAACACAATGCATTAATGCATTTTTGAATTTGAAGATCAGGGTAAATTTAACTTATTTTGTCCTCTGAGAAACTTGTAAGTATCTTCCGTGGCTTCTGAAGGGTAGTACTAAATGATAATTAGGAAAAATAAGAAAAATGTACACATCTTCATTCTGTTCAAAAGTTTACACCCCTGGCTCTTAATGCATGGTTTTTCCTTCTGGAGCATCAGTGAGCGTTTGAATCTTCTGTAATAGTTGCATATGAGTCCCTCGGTTGTCCTCAGTGTGAAAAGATGGATCTCAAAATCATACAGTCATTGTTGGAAAAGGTTCAAATACACAATAATGCTGAAAAATGAAAGAATTTCTTAATTATGTCAATACTAAGTAAAAATTACATGCATTTTGTATGATCCCTCTTATTTTGCAGATTCCGAAGGTGCATGTAAACTTTTGACCTCAACTGTATATAATTGTAGACTTCTTCATATCTGCCATTTAATCTGTTGTCAGCCATAAAGTGAAAAGAATTCAAGTATTGCGCATTCCTAGTGGAAATGATAAGAAAGGCAGAGCTATAGATATGATCTTAGAAAGTCTCTCAAAGACTGAGATCATTCAAGGTGAGGGAGAGCAACTGTTTGTTTACACACACATATTCCGAAGCTCTAAACTGAACAAACCTGACTACCTTTTCACGCTGGACATTTCCACACTGGGTTTTTTTAAGTAGACTTGACAAACACAGAAAGGAGATCCTTCCTGCGGAGTGCAGAGGTGAAGACACGCACAATTACAGAGGTGAAGAGGGGCATTGTGGGAGGAGACTCACAGGTGACCAGCGCTGACAGACATCCTGTCATAACATCTTGATCTTTGTCCAGGAGAGAAGGTCAATCAATTTCAATCTGCACTGAATTTAAAGAGATAGTTTACCAAAAATACACATTTACTCACGATCATGTTGTTTCAAACCTGTATGATGATTTAAAAAAAAAAAAGTGTATTTTTGGACCCCATTGGCTTTCATTGTTCATCGTTGTTCTGCGTTCAAACATCTCTTTTCGTAAGTGTACAAAAAAAGAAAGTCAAACTGGTTTGGCATGACATGACAATCAGTAATGATGACAGAATTTACATTTTTAGGTGAACTATCCCATTAAGATATCATGTGGCTTCTTGCTAGTCCATATTTAAATTTCTAACTCAAGCATATGTGGCCCTAAACCACAAATCCAGTCTTAAATAGCATGGGCATATTTGTAGCAATAGCCAAAAATACATTGCATGGGTCAAAATGATTGATTTTTGTTTTATGCCAAAAATCGTTAGGATAATAGGTAAAGATCATGTTCCATGAAGACATTTAGTAAATTTCCTATGCATAATATAATAAACTAATATGCATTACTAAGAACTTAATTTGATCAACTTTAACATTAAAATTTTCTTGCACCCTCAGATTCTCGATATTCATATTTCAGATGGTTAAGAAATCTAATGACTGATTTTGTGGTCCAGGGTCACATATATTGTTAATACAGTATGAGCACTATGCATTTAGCATGTGTGTGTCCAAGCAAAAATTAATCGTAATGGAGGAGGCCTGTACGAGCCCCTGATCTCAGCTCAAAGAGAGAGTCGTTTGTTCATTGATGGCTAAGTGACTGGCCAGGTAACTCGAGCTCCTTCCCCCTTCCTCCCCTCCCCTTGTTCAGTGTAACGGGCACTGATAAAACCCTGGATGTTCCCTCAAACATTTCAGGAAATGAAAGTTTGAAACATGATCCAGCTGCGCCAACATCTCCTGCTCTGAGACAAAAGAGGCTCACAAACCTGGCGGATACTGTTCGCCTAACAGATGATGGAGGGAAGAGTGAGATGAAGGAGCAAGAGGAAAAAGAAAAAAAAACGAGAGGGATGCCAGAGAGGTGACTCAGGGAGAAGGTGACCAAGTGAAGAAGCAAAAGCTATGCATTTAGATGTTTTCATGCAGTAAAACTCAAATACTTTTGCAGTCACACGTCGCAAAACCAAGCACGTTCTCTTTCTCTTTCTGTTCTAGTCCCCGCAGCTGTCCCGTTCCCCACTGCTTGGAATGTTTAGTGCTGTCTGTCACTGCTCACTGCAGAGCTGGTCGTGCTTCACTGAAGCTTATCGTGAGAGTTAAATGAGTGACAAAGCATAAACTCATAAGGTGAGACAAACTGGAAACACCTTTGATGTCCTCTTTCGCTGAGACAAGCCTGGACAGCTCTGCGTGAGAAATAAAATAATTTCTAGTCCTCCATCGTCTCTGCACTGCATGCTGACAAACATGATGCAGAATTTAAAGGATCAGCCACTGTCTTGAGTTAAAGATATGGTTTACCTAATACATTTACCTATAAATGAAAATTCTGTAATTAATTACTCCTCCTCATGCTGTTTCAAACCTGTAGACCTTCATTTATCTTCTGAATACAAATTAAGATAATTTCGATGAAATCCAAGAGATTTCTAACTCTTCAAAGACAGCAACGCAACTGACCACTGACGTGACATGGACTATTTTAACAATGTCCTTACTACCTTTCCGGGCCTTGAACGTGTCAGTTGCATTGCTGTCTATGCAGGGTCAAAAAGCTTTCGGATTTTATCAAAAATTTCTGTTCCGAAGATGAACGAAGATTTTACAGGTTTGAAACAACATGAGGGTAAGTTATTTTTGGGTGATCTATTCCTTTAATTAGCATCCTGTGCTCAAAAACAAGTATCTTTGTCACTACATACTTTTCTACCTCAGAAAAATGGTTATGGATTATATATTGATTATTCAAGAAAGCAAAACGTTAGTTTATGTATTCATAATTTCAATGCTTTAAGTCTGTAACAAATATTTTAGCTCCAGTGTCTTCATAAATAAGGTGTAGAAGTTGCATTCAAACCAAATGCAGAAATAGGGCCATACATTATACACTCTTAAAAATAAAAGTTCTTTATTGGCATTGGTGGTTCCATGAAGAACCTTGAACATCCTTTTAAATGCAGAAAAGATTCTTTATAGTCGAAAAAGGATCTTTAGATTTTTAAATGTTCTGCAAAACGGTTCTTTTAAGAACTGTTCACTGAAAGGTTCTTTGGGGAACCAAAAATGGTTCTTCTATGGCATCACTGCAAAAACACCCGTTTGGAACCTTTATTTTTAAGAGTGTACTGTTTATACATTTTAGTTAAAAAGTTTGGGCTCAGTAAGACTTGAATACTTTTAAAAAAATTATTTGCACTGATTGCACTGATTATTCAAAAACACAGTAAACAGTAATATTGTGAAATATTCTTACAATTTAAAGGAATGTTTGGTAACACTTTAGTTTAGAGACCACTTCTCACTATTAACTTGTTGGTTATTAGCATGCAAATTACTAGCATATTGGCTGTTGATTAGTACTTTTAATGTATGGCCATACTCTACATGCTTAATCCTACCCAACACCCTAATTTAACAACTACTCTATTAACTATTTGTAAACAGTAATTCTGAGTTTATTGAGGCAAAAGTCATAGTCAATAGTTAATTAATAGTGATTTTCAGCATCATTACTCCAGTCTTTAGTGTCACATGATTTTCAGAAATCATTCTAATATGCTGATTTGCTGATGTCAATAAACATTCATTCTTATTATCAATGATTAAAACAGTTTTGCTGCTTAATATTTTGTGGAAACTGTGTTTATTTCATATTTGTGACCCTGGACCACAAAACCAATCTAAAGTGGCATGGGTATATTTGTAGCAATAGCCAAAAATACATTGCATGGATCAGATTCATCGATTTTTCTTTTATGGCAAAAATCATTAGGATATTAAGTAATGTTGGGTTTACATGTTTTATGGGGACGTTCCATAGGCGTAATGGTTTTCATACTGTACAAACCGTATTTTCTATCGCCCTACACCTACCCTACACCTAAACCTAGCCCTCACAGGAGATTGTGCACACTTTTACTTCCTCAAAAAAACTCATTGTGCATGATTTATAAGCCTGTTTCCTCATGGGGACCTGAGAAATGTCCCCACAAGGTCAAAATCTACTGGTATTACTATCCTTGTGGGGACATTTGGTCCCCATAACGTGATGAATACCAGGCACACACACACACACACACACACACACACACACACACGTTGGGTTTACATGTTTTATGGGGACATTCCATAGGCGTAATGGTTTTCATACTGTACAAACCGTATTTTCTATGGCCCTACACCTAAACCTAGCCCTCACAGGAGATTGTGCACACTTTTACTTCCTCAAAAAAATTCATTATGCATGATTTATAAGCCTGTTTTCTCATGGGGACCTAAGGAATGTCCCCACAAGGTCAAAATCTACTGGTATTACTATCCTTGTGGGAATACCAGGTACACACACACACACACACACACACAAATATATCACCTTCATTTTTTCTATGCATTCTTTATTAAAGCTGCTAACATTTTCCAGTTCTTTTGTCCATCCCCTGGCCTGCCATCAATCGCACACCTGTGGCCCCTCTATTTCATCCAACGTCAACAACAACAACTTGCTTCCCTTCTATTGTACACTGTATTGAATCTAATATTAACATACAATTAAAATCAATATCTATGTATCTTGTTGTTATTAATACTATATCAGTAAAATGACCATTTGTGTGCCATTTTGCTTGAATACATGCCAGCCTCAAAAAGTGAACTTCCTCAACTGCTTCTTAGTTCCTTCTATGTCCTTTAACATCCAGGGGCTGAATTTATTAAAGCTATTTCACTGCAATGTCAGAAGAATGGGACAAAGCTTTCATGCCCTAGTGAGTGTTCTTCAGTCAGATCCCTACGGAAGAGGCCGCTTTAGCCTCATTAGCACCCGGCCTCATCTAAAGGCCCGCCGGGTTCAGTGTGTGGGACGGGGATAATAATGAAGAGGACAGAGATTCAGCGGCTCAGTCTGCATCCGCTCCTCCTCAAACAGAATTACTAAGTTACATGGGGGTTTAACACACCTTAACAGGATCTTTTTCACATTGCAAGATAAGCTTCAAATTATGGATACAGAAAAAAAAATAGAAATGAAAAATAGAGTATCTATCTTTACAGAGACTGTAAAGAAAAGCTAGTATCAGGTCTTTCCACGATGAGCCATAATTTGAATCTACTTTGAATATATTCATAATTTGAAAGCAGGTTTATATAGAAGTGTTGTATTCAAAGAATAGATTCTATTGATAAGAACCTTTGAATATATTCAAAGATCAAATATATTAGTCAAAAACCACAATAATGGTCCTAATGTACAGTCCATGAGGGACTTTACGCTTCTCAGTGGCCTTTCCTTCATAACAGGATGTTTTCTGCTCTTGATGAATGAATCTACAAGCTATCCGGTACATCAGGACTTGTTAGGGTTCACAGACCGTCCTCAGAGAGATACAAGGAGCAGGAATTAACTATGGTGACAGCTGCAGAAACCAGAGACCAGAGTTATTTTTAAAACCTCTACTGTAACATTTCAAGTCAGCATCCCTCCTCAGACAAGTGCACTTATTAACTGGTGCCACTCATTATGTGAGGAATCTACACATTTTGCACAGAGCATGCATGATACATTTTCAAACAAAGTATTTGCGAAATGAGAAGGCACAGCGCCCAAAAATATAAAAACAAAAAGGCCGTTAATAGTTTTAAATAATAAAATATAGAAAACAAGAAAATAAGCATGCCTACACTCTTAAAAATAAAGGTGCTTTAAAAGGTTCTTCACAGCGATATCATAGAAGAACCATTTTTGGTTCCACAAAGAACCATTCAGTCAAAGGTTCTTGAGGGAACCATGTCTTTCTTACCTTTTTTTAATCTGAAGAACCTTCTTTCGTAACAAAGAACCTTTTGTGAAACAGAAAGGTTCTTCAGATGTTAAAGGTTCTTTAGACAAAAAAGCTCTTCTATGGCATTGTGAAGCACCTTTATTTTTAAGAGTGTATTTCCTAATTTTCCATCAGTGCATCTGTTGTGGGATCAATTTTGTTGTCAGGACAGGTCACTGCATCATTCATGTGCTGCCATGCTAATTAGGAGCGCTACAGCCACATGCCATCTGGACTGCAGGCTTGACGTAAGTCTCTATGTAAAAAAGAAGAGTTTCTGTCACACCAAAGTCATTTTTACAGCTTCTCGTTAAGATCAAAGTGTCAATATGCATTAATATAAATTATTATGTACAGTGGAATTATTGGATTATCTTGTATTGTGCATCACTTGTTTCTCATGAGCCATTCAATGACAACCAGGCATTTTGTATTTCATTTGTTCATTTTCATTCAGGCATTTGTAATTTTCTTATCTGCCTGACTCTGTGAGTAGGTTTGTGTAGTGGCTAGTTGTTACAGTTGGTATGTAAAAAACTTCATAAAATTGCCCAGTGTTTGAAAAATATCATTCATGGATATCATACAGACTAAGAACATGTAACAAATATAGATGCAAAGTGATTGTTAGCTTTAAATCCCCCACCAAGTCCACCCAGGACGCTAAATTCTCACAATTCAATAGTTAGCCAAATCATTGGTAGATCTCCATCTTTTGGTCATTACTGAGCATTACAAGAGAGTCAGCTCTTAAGAGTTTGTTACGACAATTCTAGCTATGTAAGGAAAGTGTAAAGTTGTAGATTCCGAGTAAAGTGACGCAGAAATAGCTGATTATTTAGTTTATAGAGTATTCTGACTGAGATCTTAATTATTTATGTGAATGCTAAATAACGTAAGAGCCAGGTTTGTTTAAGAAGAAATTGTGAAAGTGTAGCATTTTGCAATATTTGCCGCTCTCTAGTGGACAGAGTTTGTATAACAGTCCACATAATATCCCTAACCGCTTGCAACTGTGGGAAGTTAGAGTAATAAATCATGCAACAACACTAGAAAGATCTGATCAAACACATTTCCATACGTACACACATATATATATATATATATATATATATATATATATATATATATATATACACACACACACACACACACACACACACAGAGACCACAAAACCTGTCATAAGTAGCACAGGTAAATTTGTAGTAATAGCCAAACAATACCTTGTATGGGTCAAAAATATTGATTTTTCTTATATTAGGATATTGAGAAAGATCAGAAATTATGTTCCATGAATACATTTGTAAATTTCCTACCACAAATATATCAAAGCTTAATTGTTAATTAGTAATATGCATTTCTAAGAACTTAATTTGGACAACTTTAAAGGCGATTTTCTCAATATTTTTATTTTTTTGCACCCTCAGATTTCAGTATAGTATAGTTGTATATCAGCCAAATATTGTCCTATCCTAACAAACCACACATCAATGGAAAGATTCTTTATTCAGCTTTTAGATTTCGAAAAAACTGACCCTCATGACAGGTTTTGTAGTCCAGGGTAAGACATAGGCCTACTTATTTAGTAACTGTAGCTTTATTACACAGGCTAACTGATTTTCACAGTTGTTAGGCTAAGTTTTGTATATGAATGATGATGACAGAAATTTTCTAGTTGCATTGAAGAATGGTATACTGCAACAAGAACGGTAACAATGCCTATCCACCTTAATTTTTCAACACAGAAGTAAGCCACTTTCTGTGAATGAGCGAGACTTACGGTTCACTAGCCGATGTAGAGAAATAACGAGAAGAATAACAAAGTGCAGTAAACAGTAAAACTGTTTGCACAACAAATCAGTGTGTTCATAATTAAGATAATATATTAAAATAATTTATTCCATGGAATGTCTGGATACTGGATTCTGATTGGCTGGCAGGTATGCAGTAAAACCAATTAATGCACAGGTAGTTCCAAGTCAGTTTAATCACCGTTCTATATTAATGCCCTGCTTTAATTGACGCACGCAAACGCAGAGAGAGAGAGAGAAATCGGAGATCGCATTGGGCTGCGCACATAAACTTCTTGTAAGCGCTTACCCGCGTTTCTTATTAAAATAGCCTAGCTACTAGATCGCTACATTATATTCCTCAGCAAAGAGGTGGTAAAACTGCTGTTTTTGAATGAATTCGTTGTTTGTAGAGAGAGACGCGCAGACGCACAGCATGCAGGCAGGTACGCACATCAGGTCCATATATATTTGGACACTGACACACTTTTCATAATTTCGGCTCTGTATGCCACTAGAATAGTTTTAAAAATGATACAATCAAGATGAAATTGAAGTGCAGACTTTAAGCTTTAATTCAAGGGGTTGAACAAATATATAACATAAAATGCTAAGGAATTACAACTATTTTTATACTCAGACCCCCCATTTTCAGGGGCTCATAAGTAATTGGACAAATAAATATAATCATAAATAAAATGTTCATTTTTAATATTTTGTTGACAATCCTTTGCAGGCAATGACTGTCTTAAGTCTGGAACTCATGGACATCTCCATAGACTGGGTTTCCTCCTTTGTGGTGCTTTGCCAGGCCTTTACTGCAGCTGACTTCAGTTGTTGTTGGTTTGTGGGTCTTTCTGCCTTTAGTTTTGTCTTCAGCAAGTGAAATGCATGTTCAATCAATTTGAAATCAGAAGATTGACTTGGCCATTGCAGAATATTCCACTTTTTTTTACCTTTAAAAACTTCTGGGTTGCTTTTGCTGTATGTTTTAGGTCATCGTCCATTTGTACTATGAAGAGCCGCCCAAACAACTTTGCTCCATTTAACTGAATCTGGGCACTAAACACCGGTAACCCAGTGCCACTGGAAGCCATGCATGTTCATGCCATTACACTGCTCCACCATGTTTCACAGATGATGTTGTAGGCTTTGGATCATGAGCTGTTCCAAGCCTTCTCCATTTACTTTTTTCTTCCTGTCATTCTGGTACACATTGATTTTAATTTCAGCAGTCCAAAAAAAGCTTTTCCAGAAGTGGTCTGGTTTTTTTAAATGTTTTTTGACAAAGTCTAATCTGGTCTTGTTCGCACCTTGTGGTAAACCCTCTCTATTTTGCTCTGGTGAAGTCTTTTCTTGATTGTAGACTTGACAGTGACATGCCTACCTCCTGGAGAGTATTCTTCACTTGGCTGGATGTTGTAAAATGTTTTATTACCATGGAGAGGATCATCCAATCATCCACCATACTGTCGTCTTTTGTGAACATCCAGGCCTTTTTATGTTGCTGAGCTCACCAGTGTGTTCTTTTTCTTCTCAGAATTCACCAAACTGTTGATTTGGCCACTCCTAATGTTCCTGCTATCTCTCTGATGCATTTCTTTTGTTTTTGAAGCCTAACAATTGTCTGTTTTACTTGCATGCAGAGCTCCTTTGACTGCATGATGGGTTCAGAGCAACAGCTTCCAAATACAAATGGCACACTTAGAATCAACTCCAAATCTTTTACCTGGTTAATTGATGTAGAAAAAATGAAGGAATAGCCCACAACTGTCCATGAAACAGCTTTTGAGTCAACTGTCCAATTACTTATGGTCCCTTAAAAAAGGGGGGAGGTACATATTAAAGAGCTGTAATTCCTTAACCTTTCTACCAATTTGATGAGACTGCCCTAAAAATTAAAGCTCAGAGTGTGCACTTTAAGCCCATATTCATTGTATAACTGTAACTTGAATATGTTTTGGTCAACAGCTAAAATAATAAACATTGTGTCAGTGACCAAATACATATGGACCTGACTGTATATACACACACAACTGTCATCTCTATCTCGCCTTCTCGCTCTCTCTCGGTCGATCGATAATTTACTGAAACAAATTCTATAATTCATTCAAATAAATGTGATCTTACCGGACTATTTCATCTCCGGGTCTGATTTGAAGCGGGCAGAATGCTAGAGCTGCATGTCATAACTGACGAAAATAACCGTCTTTTTTATCCTTTCGGTCAAATTTTGCGCTGCAAAGAGCAATTCTAGTTTTAACTTGTCTATAACTTGACAAATGACCATGGAATAAGCGGGATAATCAACAGCTTGCCGTTTAATGCACGGCAAACCGTTGATTATCCCTCACATGGTAATGCACACCAGTTTGCAATATCCAACAGCAAAACAAGGCTCTTTAAAGCAGGATTCTGATTGGCTGTTGAAGTGTTTTAATGGTTCCCAGGCTGCAAAAATTGTTATGAAAGTGATTCCAAAGATTTTGTTCCTCTGTGCTTTTATAGTTGCATAGTTGTGTTGCATGTGTATAGTTATATTAAGGGGCCTTTAGACAAATGCACATGATTGTAAAAGCACTGTAGGAAAAACAATTTTTGGAAATTGAAAAATTAAGCTTTCCATTGATGTGTTTTTTGTTAGGGTAGGACATTATTTGCTTGGGATACAACTATTTGAAAATCTGGAATTTGAAAAAAAAAAAAAAAATTCAAAATATTGAGAAAATTGCCTTTAAAGTTAAAATCAAAGTATTGATATATTTACAGTAGGACATTTAAAAAATATCTTCATGGAACATGATCTTTACTAAATATCTTAATGATTTCTGGCATAAAAGAAAAATCAATAATTGACACATTGTAAGACTGGTGGTTTTGTGGTTCAGGGTCACATATGAAGATTGCACAGGCACTGGCCATGGTGCTGAAATTGTGAAATTGCACACGACTAATGAGCGACAGCAACAGAGAGAACAGATTTGCAGAAAAGCGCATAGCCTGTGATGAAATTAAAAAGAAAGCGAAATGTTTTACTTGCAGCAAAGATATGTTATATATATATCTAGAACTGCAGAGTCTGTGTTACTTTTTGTCCCAATAATGCAATAATGTTCTTAAACTGCATTTGTAATTCTTAAGATAACCTGGTCTTTCTTCTTAAATGAATAACAGAATAGAGCTATAGCACTAAGAGGACAAAGCCATCAGAGTGTGAATTGAAATAGGTAAATTGATATTTTAATTGTAACATAAAACTAAAAGTAATATAAAGATTTCCTACCTGAGGCAAATCAATCAGTCATCTGAATCTTTAATGTTCATATATGTAATTATTAACAGAATTGTTATTAATATAAAATTTTGAATTAATAAGGTAATTTACTATCATGTAATATATATAATACAAAATAATAAGTAAAAATTAATTATTTTTAAATCACACCCATAAAAACATGCCAGTTTTTCATTATCATTTCAAAACATTTTACCCTACAAGTCTAAATTAATAAATTAATAAGTGTCCAATGGATTCAATCTAACACTTGATGCTCAGAAGGAAAGTAACAGGAGTGAAGCGATTCACATGTTTATTGCGGTTTAGTGCCATCTATGGCCAAGAGGAAAATTAAATATGAGGAGGACGTCTTACACCAGGGGGCGTATTGTACAAAATTATTTAAAACAGCATTTAAATAAAACGACAAATTAAAATACAGAATAAAGAGTATGCTATAAATTAAAAACCTCGCTCGCTCCACTCATCAATGGATGCTGCGACCTCGTTGAAATCCACGCACTCGAGCTTTTACTTCTGGTAAAGTTGACCAGTGACAGTTTTGGATGGCCATCTGTAGTGACAAATCTGCAGCTAATTATAAAAGACACTAAAATGAATTAGTATACTAATATTTTACATTTATTTAAAAATCCAGTAATCCATCCAGTTATTCGATTACTGAGAAAAACATGAATATAACAAAGTGTGGTCACTCCACAACATATGTGACCCTGGACCACAAAACCAGTCATAAAGATCAATTTTTTCGAAATTGAGATTTACACATCATCTGAAAACTTATGATAAATAAGCTTTCCATTGATGTCGCCTATGGTTAGGATAGGACAATATTTGGCCGAAATACAACTATTTGAAAATCTGGAATTTGAGGGTGCAAAAAAATAAAATAAATAATAATAAAATTAATAAATACTGAGAAAATCGCCTTTAAAGTTGTCCAAATGAAGTTCTTAACAATGCACATTGCTAATCAAAAATGATCTTTTAATATATTTACAGTAGTAAATTTACAAAATATCTTCATGAAGCATGATCTACAGGTATGTGCCAAAAAATTAGAATATCGAGGGCAAAGTCCTTGTTTCAAAAAGTGAAACTTGTATGTTATATTAGTTCACTAGACACAAAGTGAAATATTTCAAGCCTTTATTTGTTTCAATTTTAATGATTATGGATTAAAGACAAAAAAATCCAGTATTTCACAAAATTAGAATATCATGACGAAGTTCATGACAAAGACAACAGTGTAGGCTCCCTCTGTCCTAATCTAGTCAGCTAATTAACGCAAAACACCTGCAAAGGTTTCCTCAGCCTTTGTCTCAGTCTGGCTTCAGAATCATCTTCCTCCAGACTCTGGGACCTTGATTTCCAAATGAAATTGGGACCACTGGGCAACAGACCAGTACTTTTTCTCCTTAGCCCAGCACAGATGCTTCTGACGTTGTTTTTGGTTCAGGAGTAGCTTGACGCATGGAATTCTCCAGCTTTAGCCCATGCAATGCAGACGTCTGTATGGTTCTTGATGCACTGACACCAGCCTCAGTCCACTCCTTTTGAATCTCCCCCAGATTTCACCTGCCCACAAAGCCAAAACTACCAGTACGTGGTTTAATAGCCATGGAATAACTGTACTTGATTGGCCGGCAAACTCGCCTGACTACAACCCCATTGAAAATCTATGGGGTATTGTCAAAAGGAAGATGAGAGAACAGAGACCCCGAAATGCAGATGAGCTGAAGGCCAATATCAAAGCAGCTTGGGCTACCATAACACCTCCATGCCACGCTGCCTTGATGCTGTAATTAGTGCAAAAGGAGGCCCAACAAAGTACTGAGGACATAATACAGTACATTAACACACTTTTCAGAAGGCCAACATGTGTTTAAGATCCTTTTTTATTGATGTTATTTTTTATTCATGTTTTATATCACATGAAATATTCTAATTTTGTGAAATACTGGATGTTTTTTTTTTGTCTTTAAGCCATAATCATCAAAATTGAAACAAATAAAGGCTTGAAATATTTCACTTTGTGTGTAGTGAACTAATATAACATTCACGTTTCACAATTTGAAACAAATTATTGAAATAAATGGACTTTCCCTCGATATTTTAACTTTTTGGCACATACCTGTACTTAATATTCTAATGATTTCTTAAAAAAAAAAATCAATAATTTTCCTGTTGAAAAACCCCCCAGCTAAAACCAGTCTAGGCTGGTTGGCTGGTCTTGGCTGATTTAAGCTGGAAGTAGCTGGTTTTAGCTGGTCTCCCAGCCTGACCAGCTAAGACCAACCTGGCTGGAAAAGTCGCCAAAACCCCTCTAAAACCAGCCTGCTGACCAGCTAAAACCAGGGAACCAGTCTAGGCTGGTGTTAGCTGTTTTTCTCACCAGGGTTTGACCAATACAATGCATTTTTGGCTATTGCTACAAATAAACCTGTGCTACTTAAGACTGGTTTTGTGGTTCAGGGTCATATTAGCTATTTAAACCACCCAGTCATTAACAAAACGATGAGACTTTAAAGTGTTTCATTACTTTGATGAAATCACTGATAAGACAGGTGCAATGTTTAAGTTTTTGCTTACGTTTAGTTGGTGTTTGGTTGGTTCCAAAGGCATCAGTGGTCTTGGACTTCATATTGACAACTAATGATGTGGCTCGTGGATGCAAAGTTTGTTTACTAACTGCTGTCTCTCCTTAGCGACGCAGGCTAGCTATATGTAGGTGTCCGTCATACATAATAATACAAGTGCGTGATGAACATTTTTTGATTCAACACCTGACTGACGTTCTGTTCAGCTGCGGCTGCTAGTGTAGGTTTGTGCTGGACGAGCTATAATAGGTAAATAAAGTATGTAAACATGTAATCCATAGAAGTTCAAGAAAGAAAGAAAAATCTTCAATATATTATTACTGCAAAGCCATTGTATTTACCTTAGTTTTTAATGCGGAAGTAAACTGTTTTCTGGTCATGTGTGAGACTTCCGGTTCATAAATTAAGCCGCCGTTGTGAAATAACGCAAAGAAAGTGCCATAAACGGTAAAACTGTTTGCACTACAATCCACTGTGTTCATAATTAAGACAATACATTAAAATATTAGGGTAAGAAACGCCAGTTTGCAATATCAAGCGACAAAATTTGCTGTTTTGTAGAGCTAAAAACAGCTAAACAGCTAAGGAAAGCCAGACACATCACATTTACAAATGGCCGCGCCCGCTCTTACGTGAAAAATAAAGTGCATGCTATTCTAGTAGGCCTATATCATAAAAATACATAAAAAGTACAAATATTCTAGAACATAATCGCATTTAAATGTCTGTGCATGTCACCTTGCCTAAAGTTACCTCGCAATGAATGGCATATTCTTAATAATGTTCATTCCACAAGAAATTAACATAGCCTACAACCGTTTTGCAATAATAAAATACTATTTCTTGTATATCACTCGAACAAGTTTAAACTAAAACGTCTTCTTAGTGGTTCTGCTCTAACTGATAACTGCTTTCCAATCCAGATTTATTATCCAGACAATTATTTTAACTTTCTTTTTTTTTTTTAAGCAATCCGTGCCATAGTATTGCAGATTAACAAACGAGTTTTAACAGCAGAGGGCGCTAAACTCTTACAAAGCCAAACACAATGTATTTCCCTCGGCGGTCTCCGTGTTCGACAGATAAGGTAATAGGCCTACATTCCCTCACAAAGGACCTTGTCCTTTAAAAACAAAAACAAAAAAAATAACAAATACATTGATCATTTTAAAAATAATTCTATAGCTTGTTTTTTTTTTATCAGGGGCAAAATATAAGACCTTTATATTCAATCGGGATATGCGTTATTCCAATGTTTGTTTAATACATTTAATTTCGATTGTTTTCTGTTCCACCCTTCAAAAAAAAATCAATAACGATAATGTCGAAATTAATTCATTCTGTGCAAATTCGCAACCAATGGTAGGGCATGTTCTGACTAATAATTGAGTGTGTAATTATTTTTCTACAAAAACACCCTAGCCACTTTAACCACAAAAATCCTCATAATATCGTCTGTTGTGATTTAAATCGATCTCCAACATCTCACAAACAATGTCATCTTCTCCGTACAAACTACTATGTGGTGAACAGGGTCTCTGCATGAAAGTACGGCAACACACACCACCAATTATTATTGTCCGAATTAGTTCAGTGAAACATAAAGCAACTTTGATGCCTTTATTACCTTATTATTTATAACCTAATTTTCCCTTTTATATTTTATGTGGAAGTTTTATTTTATTTTGAAAGTTTTTTCTATTAGTCCATCAGTTTATAAGTGTGCTTACATTTAATTCGCAATTGGAGATCAATGTGCAATGCAGCAGTATGTCTTTCAGCCAAGAGAAGGATCTTCAACAATCGCATACACCAGATTTTACTCACCCAGCCTCATTTTAGTCATTTTAGTAATTGCAATTGGAAGTCCATGGGGTCTGTATTTTAAGACAGGTTAAGATAGAACTACTAAACTCATTTGTGATACTTATATACTATATATATATATATAAAAGATACATTGACTGTTCCACACATAATTTTAGTATAGGCTATCAATTGCTTGTGCTCTGGCCTTGAGCACGATAACCTTGCATTGTGTCATGTTCACAAAAACCCATGCCAATTCTTAAACGCTCAGGAATTCTGAATACACCACTCATTAGTAAACCTCGTTTAGTAGTGAATGCAAGTCCCTGCTCAATTTGAATAGGCTAGTGATATTTAAAAAATGAAAATTTCATTCGAGCCAGCTGGTAGTGAATTTGTATTTTATTTATTTATTTATTGCAAAGAAAAAAAAATTAAATTAGCCAGATTTATTTTAAAAAATGTTTACGATTTTGTCGGTGGTGTTTTTGTGCTAATGATATGAGGAAAACCTATTTCTGATGCTTTCACACACATTATTTACAGTATATTTTTCGATTTTGCAATAAATATGCACTGAAAAGCATTCTTGGAGCACGTAGGGGAGAAAGCACCCCCTTAACCCCAACAGAGCTTTGAAGAGCTTACTATTGTTCCAGTTGGGTTTGAGAACCGGTCATTACCGCTGATTAGCGCTGAAGAGTTTGACAACCTTATTGACTGTCAGAAACACTCTTTTCACCTAATCTTTCCGCTTTTGTCCCTTTGCACACTCAATAGCGTGCTCTCCTTTCCCCTTCCACATCTATGCCTCTTTTTTCGTCAATAACAATTTGTTAGCCAAGCATTATTAACAGACTTCAAAAATACAGTTAGTCCTTCCTTCCCGTAACAAAAGTGACATTAAAAGAATTTAACCGTGATTCGAAACGAATAAAAAATAAAAGCAACTGAAAAAGCACAAGATGAGTAGAACTTTGAACACCCCATTCAAATGCAGAAACGGTTCTTAAAATGTTCCTCAAATGGTTCTTTTAGGAACTGTTCACTGAAAGGTTCTTATTTTCAAGAGTGTAATTAGAATAAAAAATTGACATTCAATGCTTACATTCATAGGGGTTTGAAGTTTTGATTAGACCTTGAAAATGAAAAAACTGTAGTAAACCCACAATTTCGCAGTATTTCACTAAGCAATTAAACACAAATAAATAAGTAAATTAGTTAATAAATTACAGCATTTTACAAGTTTTGAAAGCTTTTACTCACTAGCTTACTCGTTTTGAAACCAAGGCGCTTCGCCCTCTCGTTGACCTTCTCCTGTCAGAAAGCATTACGGGACGGCAAAGCCAATCACACGGGGCGGTTAACGCGTCTGGACACACAGTAAGTTATCAGGTTAAACACACCACTATAGCCTACATACCGATTACTGGCTGTGCGTGAACCTCACACCATTTATACCAGGAATACAGAGGCAGAAGTTCAAGTGGTTGTCTGCCTAAATGAAGGGTGAATGCAGACACAATGCATTCACATATGCGAATGATATTAAGGTTAAAAAACAGGATCTCAGGGCAGTCTAAAATATGAGATAAAAAAAAAATCCAACACACCCTTAAAAATAAGCGATGCCATAGAAAAAACATTTTTGGTTCCACAGAGAACCATTCAGTCAAAGGTTCTTTAAAGAATCATTTCTTGCTTACCTTTTTATAATCTGAAGAACCTTCTTTCACCGCAAAGAACCTTTTGTGAAACAGACATGTTCTTCAGATGTTAACAATTCTTTATGGAGCCATTTAGACTAAAAGGTGCTTCTATGAAAGCACCTTTATTTTTAAGAGTGTAATAATAGGTTATACTTCTTATAATAATAATAAATCGTAGCTTTTCAACAAAATGGTTATCGGAAATAAACATGAATTTGGTTTAATATTGGTAATTGATGAGAATAAGTCTTTCTGTTTACTTTGAGCATCAAAGTTTTATTAGCGTCAAGTCCTTCAATTTCTAATATCTTCATTATCGGCGCACACACTCTAAAAGTCGTTCGTTTAACACCGAAAATGACCAGACTTGAAATGACCAAGCAAATAAAAATCAGATTCTATAAGAGCAACAATTTAATGCGTAAACACCTTAGAAAACCTGGGAGGTAAAACGTTTCACCATGAAGTCCTTTTCAAAATAAAAAAGTGTGAATATTATTTCCGTAGGGGCACCTATTTGCTTGAGGCAATCGATTACAAAAGTAGTTTTAATACAGATAGTATTTTTTTTCCCCCGCGTTTGCCCCTACTTTGTTCTCACAAAAAGATAAATACATTTTAAAGATAAAGCATTCCATGAATCCCAAGATTCCAGGCTGGTGTAACAGCCTCCAAATAAAAAACAAAACAAAAACACGGCCTCTGATACGTTAAGGCAGGCACTAATGTGCTTGTTTATCTTGCTGATTGTCTGTCTCGATTTCCTTCGTATGTGTTAATTTTCTCATAGTCTTCCCGTATAGCCCGCGGGCCGGTTCGTGGTGCGATGTTAGATGTCACATTCGCTGTCACTTGAAGTGATGGAGATAGCCGACGCGGCGGCTTTGCTCGACAGGCTCGCTTCAGGGCTCGACGCGTTCCCCAGTCGGTCTACAGCACCATCCTCTCCACTTAAGGACCGAACCGAGCCATTAGACAACACCTGCTGTTGTAACCTTTAAAAAGAAAAAGGAATGGTTTCAGATGAAGGGTTTTCTGTTCTAACTAAATGGAATCGGTGATTAACAAGTGTAGATTTTTATGCATAGCCTTGTATATTTTTCTTTTAGAACTTTCAGAACATTTAAAACTTAATTTAAACGAGGCTATTTTAGAAATAAGATAAAAATACTGTAAACACTAAAGAGGAATTATATGGACGTGTTATGAACTGATGCTCCGCTGATTTTAGGCTCTAGGTTTAGCCTACTACCGGAATGCCCCGGAAGAACACGAAATGGAAGAGCATCTAAATGCTAGAGCCAACGCGCGCATAGCCTACATGTGTTATGTAGGCTTTGTTCAATAAAAATAATGGTAATGAAGAAACATTTATTCTTAGTTTATTGGTCCAAACACGTTTTAACCAAAAACAGGCTGATTTAAAAATATAAATTTGGTATAGGCCTATTTATATATTTGGAATTGGTAGTCTAATTTTAACGGTGTTACATCAGCTTTTAAATTTAAACTTGACTAAAATATAGAACGCAATTATTTTAGTAAACGTTCCTTGTTTGTATCACTTTAGCGAACGCACAACTAAATAAACAGCCTCTTGAAATCACGATAGATTTTTTTTTAAATTCACAGCTGAACTGTCGAAACCAATAAAGATTAGTTACCGGGCTAAAATGAAAAAAAGCCTAAACATAATTTAATCTATGTTGCGGTTTTTAGTCTCTCGTTAATTTTTATTTCGCATAGTCTATCGAAAAGGACATTTACCCAGGGATGCAGACTAGGCCCAAACCATAACACACACACAAAAGCTATAACCACTGATTTTTGGTCAGAAGTGACAAATAACAGCATTTTGTACATGCGACGGCGCTTTTTGCGCTGTTATTTTTATCCTTTCTTTTTTCTCTTTCAGTAAACATTTAATAAAAAACGTGTTCAGCAAATGCCGGCTTTAATCAGAAAATGAAAAACTGCTCAGGTTAAAAGACACAGTTATTATTATAAATAATAACCGGTGGTCACATACAGTAGCCTAGCCTATGTTGATTAATCGGTTGGTATTTTTTACTTTTAAATCGGCTACTGTTGGTTTATTTGTTAGGGTTAGGGTTGACAGTATGTTATGCTTTAGCCTAGCATTTTCTTTATTAAATTTGTAGATTTCATTTAGACTTGATCGAGATATCTTACTTTAGTTTTATACCTGAAATATGACAGATTTGCTCTTTATAAGCCCCATGAATGAAATCGATAAAACACACCTGTTTTTAGCGGCCGCGGCTCTGTCCCTTTGTCTTCGATTTTTAAACCAATTCCCCACTTGAGTGGGAGTGAGTCCCGTAGCTTGTGCAAGCTCTCTCTTTTTACTTGGATTCGGATAAGGATCCTGGAGGTACCATTCTCGAAGTAAATGCCGGGTCCTTTCTTTAAAGCAGTGCGTCTTTTGTTCTCCATCCCAAATTGTTTTAGGCAGAGGGAACTTCTTCCGTACCCGGTATTTGTCCACCGGCCCTAGCGGGCGGCCTCGGAGCTTCTCTGCCTCCTGGTAGTGTGACTCCAACCAAAGTGCTTGCAGTTTGGAATGCGACTCTTTGGTGAACTTGTGGTTCTCCAGAATGTGGTAAAGCTCACGGAAATTCCCAGTGTGGAAGGCTACGATAGCTCGAGCCCGCAGAACAGACTCATTCCTGTTCAGCACCTCGCAGGCAGCGGGGGCGACGGGCAGCGACCAAAGGAATCGGCCGAGACGCTCGATGTCTCCGCTCTCTTCCAAAGTCTCGCATACCCCCGCTACCTGCTGGGGACTAAAATTCAAGATTGGCAACTGAAACATGAAGGCTTCTGTTTACCCCTCGGAGTCCACTCTACCTCAAGCACAGCTTCGTGCTTTCTGTGGCTTTTCTCTGTCTCCCCCAGTCGAATCCAGACAAAAAGGCAATTCCACAGTCAGCTGATAAACGTTAGACGATGGAGAGAAATAGAGACGTCGCTCTGTCGGTCTGCCTCGGCTGGAGATACCGAGAGTTCGAGGGCACGAGATTATAGCACAAGAATGAAGATGTTTTTTGAGGAGGGAAAAGACGTGCTGCCCGCTTCTGATTTTCTATTGGACTTGGCAGATTGGTTGCGTAGTTTCCACCGACGCCTGTCAATCACTGTCAAGCGTGCCAATCACGCGGAACTGAGCTTGAGTAGATTTCAGCACCTCCCAGACCTCGACAGCGCCTTTTACAATGTAAACATCAGCGACCTCTGCTTTTACCGAATCCCCGCGAGTTAATTACGCTCGCTTGCGTGTTTCACGCACATTTTAAGCGAAGTTTATACGACATAAACTACTTTCTGAAAATTTTAGAACCTAATGGAAAGTACAGTGCGGGATATGTTATATTGAAGCGCTCAATCATCGGCTTTTTTATAGTCTTAACAACACAGGACAAGACATGATTGGCTTTTCATCCTTACGAATAGCGTATTCCGACGCACGAATGGCTCGGATTGAAATGACAAATGACATTAAATAAGATCATCCGGCTGTTGTGTGGATTTTCAGTGAAGAAGTCAGTCGTCAGCCCCGGAGTCTCGCTTGTGAAGAATAACGGCCGCTGACATAAAAAGGAAACAAATTAAGAAAGATTCGTTCGGTTACGCATTCAATGATAGGAGCTCGTAGACATCTGACAGCTCAGCGCAACAGTCATTGGCCTGTCAAATTTAATATCGCGCTGTTTAGAATGAAACGAGTCCTTAACTGGACAAACCATTCCGCCTTCCAGCTGCACGTGGACACGAGTCTGATGATCTTTGGTTACCAGCAGGCAAAATACCCTATTAAGTGCTTACATAAGCAGTTATAATCGAGCATTTCAAATGTATCATGCAAAAGGAAATATTTTCGTCCTGGGTTTTGATTTCACAAATCATCAGTGAAACATTCTGAGATCATTTGGGAATTGATCAGGGGTATCACCCATGTTTATGGAGATGCCATATCATAAAAAATGTGGTATAGTATCAGCCACAGCTCGCAATAAATAAGGAGACGGATGGATAGCGCAGATGGTTTGAAGTGTCGGGTCAGATTATTTCACGGCTGGCTACAGTGGAAAAGTTCATTCTGACGGAAAGCCCCTGATATTATTTTCACAGACCCACACAGTTCATTTGAAGAAAACCCTTCGGGCCCTTTTTGCATGATGTATGAGCTGCTCGTAGCTCCGATTATAGAACTACCGTCTGTGTACATAAAGCTGCTCATTTTCATGCACTGCAGTCATGCCACGGAGACTGATCCTTCTTTACACCATCAAGATCTAGATTTGCACCATTAGCTCGGACACAATTTAGCCTGCGCACTACTAACAAGTTGCATTCGAAACTAAATAAATAATAACAATAATACTGTTTATAGGTTGCAATATTTGTGGGCAATAGTTCATAATAAAAGAGGCATAAATAACAAAAATCTTACCTATATGGACCTTGGATGCGTTTATTAATTAGCCTACTCAATGTTTCATTAATATTTATACTTTTAAAACAAGCGAAAATAAATAAGAGAAGACCGTCCGTTTAACATTTCATAAACCTGTATTTGTCTGGGATTAATTGAAGATTTCGTCAGAGACTACTGGCTATTGTACAATGGGTTTGCCTCGTACTCCACACTGCGGGCATATGAAACAGGAAAAACGTTGTTTTAGTGCCCCGACATGTTTAAGCCCTTAAACATTGAAAGGCCGTTTAATATTTTATATTCTGACTTGTAAGTTTGAAATACCCGAACAATAGGCTTTGTGTTGCTCCAAAGAATGAGAAAAGCGACACTGTGGCCTATAGCTGACGTTCAGTTGTGAAAAGAAGTCGCAGACGTTCTAATAATTTCCAATTTAATCTTTTCATTTGATATTTTGACTGATTTAGTATTTTTGATTAAATTTTGTTGGATTTAGATAATGAATGAACGTAACAAGCTCGTCATTTGCAGTCAAATTCATAACATTTATTTTTACGTTTACATTTGTTTTATTAAGACATTCCAATCGATGGTGAAAAGGTCACGCATTTATATAACATAGGCGACTTTTATACTACTGCGTGGAGTTAAGCAAGATGATTGGTTGTCATTGATAGCGTGTTCAAATATTTCGCATAAAGACAAAATACAAGCAACAAAAATGTAATATTTGATGGGCATTAATAAACTTTCCAGTAACAGAATATATTTTCTGTTTAATTTATGATGTTTATCATTTTGACATGATCATGATAATGATTAGAAATATTATTTTACAGCTGCTGATTATTATTATTATTATTATGTTACAGTGGCTATTTTTATTTTTGCTCTGCTTTTAAATCACAAAGGTCTAATAAAAAGAGACAGGCTCTTATTCTATCCGTTCAACCTTTTTCTTGTGAGACAGTTAAAGTCATCCGTTGTGGACCACAGATTCCCACGGTGTGGGGTCACAGCATGGCCCACAGCAAAAAAAAAAAAAAAAAAGGAGAGAGTGAAGGAGTGATAGAGCAGGAATAGTGGGTGAGGGGCCATTAGATGCCCCAGATTCCTCTGGATGTGCTGTGCAGATTGTATGAGAGCATGCTGCTCTGCTCTCATTTCTCTCTCTCTCTCTGTTATCTCTACCTCTGTTTCCCTCTTTCTAAATCCATCCTAAATATGTCTTTCACTAACACTTGTTCATACACACCATCCTGCTTTTACACACATCCAGCTAGTGTCACAGTACCATGCTTGTGTTGTTCAAATGGCCTCGAGTACACGTCTGGCTTTGTTTAGTCAAACTAACGGATTATTGTTCATCAAACATGTTGGATCAGTGACCATTAGACTGTGAATTTTGAAATATCCATAAGGGAGCAGATTAAGCAAACACAGGCCTAATTTTGTCACGGCACCACCGAATTTTCAGAAAGCATGGTTATGATCTCAGAGGCCAGAGAGCAATTGCTCTGGCTGGATTATATTGTAATTAAGGTATCATGCCAGCAGTCATATTAACAACCCCTCTGGTGGTCTAAATATGCGATGGTTAAGCTGTAAATGGGCATTTAGAGTGACAGGGATCCCAGGATCATTTGGACAGTTAAGGATAATGCAGTGGATAAATCTGCTGCTTGGACGGTGCCATACAGCATTAGAAGAGCTGACTTCTGTCTTTTTATAAATCATAATCTAGGATGTAGAGTAATAGAGAATATCTAATATCCACAGGGCAACACACACATATTCATAATCAGACAAACAACCACACTCAGACTCACACTTACAGGAAAATTCATGGCCATCCTGTAAGCGCAATAATTATTAAGGGCTGTGACACTATATATATATATATATATATATATATATATATATATATATATATATATATATATATAGGTCATTCCTGGGATTCTGTAACATTTCATTTTGAAATCTACTACATGTGATTCATTTTCTAAATACCCCACATAATTAGGCACATGCCAAACCTCCCAAAAATCATATTTTCCCTCCTCAGGCATTAATGACCTTTTATTATTTTCATTTTTTTTTTTTTTTTCTTCAGATTGAGGCACCTTTCTCAACCCTGTAACGGACAAAATGGGATTGATTTAAAAAAAGATTTTACACAGAACTTGTTATAAAACAAACATTTACCTACTGCTCATGTGTCCCTCAAAACAATTTAATGATAACAAATGTAACATTTATCATATTTGTAACATTTTTTCAGGACTAAAGCTAAAAATACACAAATTGTGTGTCTAAGTTTTTTTTTTATTATTTAGATGTTTAACTAAAATCACAATTTTATTGTTTTAGTCCTTAACATGTCAAATAGTATTCAGCAAGAAATGCTTTCATTGTTAACTTATCTTCCCTATATTTTTCCAAAAATATTAATGACAAGGTGTGACAGGATTGAAGTCTGTAACACATTTGAAGGGATACATTGCCTTCCATTTTAATTTTTGGTTTTGTTTCTCTCTCTTATTGTCCCCTTATTTTCGTCAACATATCTGCATGTCCAATACTGTCTTTTGCTACAAATGTGGGTGCAATTTCTGATGCTTGTCAAAGTTTAAGTGGGCATTTTTGGATAAAAAAAATATGAGTTGTCATGATTTTAGTAAGTATATTTTTGCTGAAACCACTTTTTTAAAATTCAAATGATTAATAAATGATGTAAATAACTTAACCCCGTTAACAATTAGAAATACATGTATTTATGACGGGGTTGATGTTTCTCATTTAAAAGGGCCACTGCTCCTCATGTAGTACAGAAGAGTAGACCATATATGGCAGCAATAGTGTGCATTTATACTTAGATTAAAATTAAATTTTGAAAAATAATAATTTTGGATCTTAATTTTATGTGACAGGGTTGAATTGTTAAGCTTGACAGTACACTCCCTGACTAAAATATGCCTTCAAAATATATGAATAAAAAGTACACTGTAAAAAGTTTTCATCAGTTTCAATTAAAAAACTTAAGTTTAGCAGCTGCCTTAAATTTTAAGTTAAATCAACTTAAGTCATTTCAACTCAGAAGTTAAATCAATTAATTTTTACTGTAAATAAGTTCAAATGACGTAGTAGTTTTAAGTTTATTTAACTTAAAATTTTAAGGCAGATGCTGAACTTAGGTTTTTGTGAAAACTTTTTACAGTGAATGATACTATTAACCATTTTCTGCATCACTATTAAAAAGACCTGAATTTCTGGTAAATAATGTCACATATGAGCAGAGTCTAAATGATTATGGTCGTAGAATGGTTAGCATGACAGGGTTGAGTTCAGACTTTAAAGTCTGTTTTTTTTTTAATATATAAAATATCTTTTAAGTTTTTTAGAATAATATTCTTTCCAAAAAGAAACACAAATAAACTGTGCACATTTTATTAATGATTTTCTAAATACAAACTCAGTGAAGTGCCTCAGGGACATGACAAAATGCTTGGCTTAAGATAAAAATAATACATTATTTTATGCAAAAAAATATTAAATTGCAATAATTATTTTTATTCATTATAATGGGCATAGCAAAGTATTTTGAAAAGCTTTCAACAATTAATTTTGGTGAGTCACCACTTTAGAAATTAAATGAAATATTACAGAATCCCAGGAATGACCCATATATAGATAGATGATCATCATTGATAGCATGCTTTATTATTGTAATGAGTTTTGCATAAAGACAAAATACAAGCAACTTAAAAAAAATTATAATTAATACTCTACAGACAAAATATTTTTTTTCTTGTAAAATGTTTTGTTTATATGCAAAATATATCGATTTGACATAAAATTATTTTAAACATTCCATTTTCCATAAATCTATTAGATGTAGAGATGTGGTTGTGTTGTCATGGTTTAACTGCTACTGCTACTAAATCACTGTGAGCTTTGGCATCATGTATTGCATAAATCTTTCCACTTGAACACATTGTTATATATAACCTTTGCTCTCTTTTTACACACACACAAATACACAAACACACAGCCCAAGGTGAGAGTGAATGCACTTTCATTCAGTAGCTGGCTTTATTAGGAGGAGTCCAGACAGTGGAAGAAAGCTGGGTGAAGAGAATGGAAGGTCCCAGCAGTCTGTGCTTGTTGACTAAACCATGTTTAACGTTATGATAGAAGACACAAGAGAGCTCAAAGCTTCCTCTGGCTAATCGGCTTATTGGGAACGAATGTAAATCGGCTCAGAAAGCACAGTTGTAAATATGACTTGTTTGGCTGGAGGGTCAAGCTATCTTTCTGTGCAAGAGAGATTTT
>NC_133373.1:6641621-6782663 GCF_049309525.1 Garra rufa | reverse complement strand
AAAGTATAAAAATAATTTATATATATATATATATATATATATATATATATAAATGTAATATATTTATATATGTATATATATATATATATATATATTGTGTGTAATGTGTGTGCTGCAATTTATATTATATATTATATTTACAAATATATTTATTTGTATTTATTTCAGTGTTTATATTTTTGTTTTTATATAGTTATAATATAAATAAATATATAATTATATAATATGATTGAATTTAAAAAAATATATTAATATTTCTGATAAAATAGAATATATAAATATATTCAAAATGCAGTTTTATTTACAATATTGTTTTTTGTAATTTACATTCAGTAATTTCTTGTACTTTATATATGTGTGTCTGTGTGTGTATGCTGTATATATATAGCATTATTTATAGGACAGTAGAGTGTAGACAGCAAAGTAAGGGTGACAGCGAGGGCATGGGATCAGGTCTGACTCAAACTGTGCTTAGAGCCAAATGCTCTTATATGTCCTGAGAGCACAGTGCCACAACTCTGACATATTTTGCATTTTACATTTTGTTTTTAGAATTTATGAATATTAAAAAGCCCAAACTGTCAGAATCACATTGAAAACTGACCTGCTAAGCACTATATCCAACCTCACTGCTAACCGATCAGCACTTAATTGATGTTGTAGCTGTAAAAGTCTAATACACTCAAGCTCTACAAAGCTGCCCTGAAGATTAATGATACGCATGCTTGACCTTGAGCCCAGGACCTTTACAGACCACTATTCACACCCACACAGACAGCTAAGTGACCGCACACAGCCCGCTCATCCAATTGGAGCCTCGAGGGCCCTGAGAGTCTGAAAAATGTTCACCAAAGTAGATCATGCTCTATTTTAAACTCCTAAGGTGCATGTTCTAAAGACGGCCTTGTTTCCCAATCTGGCACCTATGAAAGAGGTGACATCTATTAATTGCTGCAAACAGATGGGATTAGGGTTATAACCAGCTCATGGGGATTCCAAGAACCATGATAGGTGCTATAAATAATGTTTGGAAACAGTTTGTTGTGCACAAATATCAACACATTTTAAATATATAAAGGAATATTAATAGAGAATAGTAGCTTAAGTGGGCTACTTAAATTAAATGTACTTTTAATTTATATATATTTAAAAAAAAAAGATTTTAATTAATATTTATTTAATATTTACATTTTATAGACACTTATTGTTCTTAGCTTTAGTAAAAAAAAATGTTTGATTTTTAGTTTGTTATTAAATGAGCTTAGATTGGATAGATGGATTTTCAAGGAAAATATTTGTAACTTTTTTAAGTATTAAAAAAGTTATTTTTTAAAATGGACATATTACATACAGTACACAATTACTAGCAAAAATAACATGGTTTTATTGGTTTTATTTGTTATTAAATGAGCTTTTGTTATTAAACAAACTTTAGTGGCCTACATTCTCAAGGATTTTTCTTTTATATTTAAAAAATATTTAATTTTTTATATTTATATTTTATATACAGTGCACACTTATTGTATTTTTATTTTAAAACATCCAAACATTCAAAATTAGATTTTTAGCTTGTTTTGTTAAGTTTTTGTTATTAAACAAGCTTTTAAATGGCGGAACAGAAATAGTTTGTAAATAAATATTTGCTATAGAACAGGGTCAGAATTTACATTTGTGAGGGCAATTTTTATAATGACCTTATTATCATAAAAACGTTATGTTGTCTTTAATGTCAAATAGGCCTACTTAAATTTACCCAATTACTTATTCAATATTTTTAAATGTTGTCAATAGCAATAGACTGTTTAAAATTGTATCTAAATTATAGCCAAAATACATTATATGGGTCAAAATTATCGATTTTTTCTTTTATGCCAAAAATCATCAGGATATTAAATAAAGATCATATTCCATGAAGATATTTTGTTAATGTCCTACCATAAATATATCAGAACTTTATTTTTGATTAGTAATATTAATAGCTAATAATTTTATTTGGACAACTTTAAAGGCAAATTTTAGATTTTTTGCACACTCAGATTCCTAATTTTCAAATAGTTGTATCTTGTCCCATCCTAACAAACCATACATCAATGGAAACATATTTATTCACCTTAGATGGTGTTTAAAACTTAAAAATGACCATTATGACTGGTTTTCTGGTCCAGGGTCACATTGTAAGTGAACAGCATGGATTAGCCTATATAAATAAAATAGAAAATGGTAGAATAGCACTGCTTCTATAAACAGAACAGCCCAATTTCCGAGTATAGGTCAGGATTTAAAAGCCTCAGCTAGTAGGATTTAATTCATCTATTTTAGGAATGAATGACTTGCTTGCTATAAATAAGTCATGGGACCTTTCTGAACCACCTAACACTAAAAAACAACAGAGGATATCCTCACACTGGATTAACAGTTTGTGGCATAAAAGCAAATCAAACTGGTGTCTTATTTTGGCATTTTAATAGGCTCAAATAAATCTTCACACTAGATATCAGATGTCCCTTTTCTCGGGATCACTGGAAGCTGCCGTTGTCCTGTGATAGTCTCAGTTCTTCCAATGCAGTGATCTGGTGTGCATGTTTAATACTAAGGAGAAAGTGCTGTCACAGAGGTGCCGTGTGTGGATATGAAGCTGTTGAATAATGAAGAGGGCCAATGGCACCCATGCAACTTTCATGATGCCTGCTCTCCATGTCCGTGCACAGGGAGCTTCGAGAGCATCTCGCGGGTGTCAGCTTGTCAGACTGAGAGGACAAGTGAACTTTCATTTTCGCCTCGATGAGCAAAAATCTCTCTCTCTTTCTGCCCCCACATAATGTCTTTCTCTCCCCCCACACAAACACACAGCACTTGACTACACTCTCTACCTGTTTCCACATTATATATGTGCTCGCTTGGCTCTTTTTCAGCTGTGTGTCAGTCTTAATGAGCTCAGACTTATGAATTTAGCTAGTAAGAGCATCACGTGGATCTTTTATATGCACATAAGGATGCTAGAACTGTCATGATCGGGGCTGTGGGGTTTCCCTCAGCCACCTGAGGTCGCTGTTCCCTGCACTGCACTTCCTAACTATTCTTACCTGCATTTTGGACCCAGATCTCCTCCATCACTCTACCGTGACAGAATGCAGACACCAAGAATGGGTCCAGCGGGGAGGATTTTTTCAGCGAAGACGGTGATTTTGCCTTTCAGGGAGAAGGTGACTGTGTCCGAGGGGATGGCGGCCATTTGCGCTCGTTGGGCGGTGGAGGCAGCAGCGTCCGCTATCTCGGTTCCTGACGCGGCGGTCGTTGAGGCGGCTGTGCCCGAGTGGATGGCGGCCATCTACGCTCGTTGGGCAGTGGAGGACGCTCGTCTGGCGGCGGTTCCCGAGGCGGCGGCGACCGCTATCTCTGTTCCTGACGCGGCTGTGACTGCGCTCTCTGTTCCTGACGCGGCTGTGACCGCGCTCTCTGTTCCGGACGCGGCGACCACGATCTCTGTTCCTGACGCGGAGGCGACCGCGCTCTCTGTTCCTGACGTGGCTGTGACCGCGCTCTCTGTTCCTGACGCGGAGGCGACTGCGCTCTCTGTTCCTGACGCGGAGGCGACTGCGCTCTCTGTTCCTGACGCGGAGGCGGCTGCGCTCTCTGTTCCTGACGCGGAGGCGGCTGCGCTCTCTGTTCCTGACGCGGAGGCGACCGCGCTCTCTGTTCCTGACGTGGCTGTGACCGCGCTCTCTGTTCCTGACGCGGAGGCGGCTGCGCTCTCTGTTCCTGACGTGGAGGCGACTGCGCTCTCTGTTCCTGACGCGGAGGCGACTGCGCTCTCTGTTCCTGACGCGGAGGCGGCTGCGCTCTCTGTTCCTGACGCGGAGGCGGCTGCGCTCTCTGTTCCTGACGCGGAGGCGACTGCGCTCTCTGGTCCTGACGCGGAGGTGACTGCGCTCTCTGTTCCTGACGCGGAGGCGGCTGCGCTCTCTGTTCCTGACGTGGAGGCGGCTGCGCTCTCTGTTCCTGACGCGGAGGCGACTGCGCTCTCTGGTCCTGACGCGGAGGTGACTGCGCTCTCTGTTCCTGACGCGGAGGCGACTGCGCTCTCTGTTCCTGACGCGGCGGTGTCCGCTATCTCCGTGCCTGACGCGGCGGTGTCTGCTATCTCCGTGCCTGACGTGGCGGTGTCCGCATTCTCCGTGCCTGAGGTGGCCGGGACCGTGCTCTCTGTTCCGGACGCGGCGGTGTTGTCCGCTATCTCCGTTCTTGACGCGCAGGTGACCACGCCCTCTGTTCCTGACGCGGCGGTGTCCGCTATCTCCGTGCCTGACGCGGCGGGGTCCGCTATCTCTGTTCCTGACGTGGCGGCGTCCGCTATCTCTGTTCTCGAAGCGGCACCGTCTGTTATCTCCGTTCCTGACGCGCAGGTGACCGCGCCCTCTGTTCCTGACGCGGAGGCGACCGCGCTCTCTGTTCCTGACGCGCAGTTGACCGCGCCCTCTGTTCCTGACGCGCAGGTGACCGCGCCCTCTGTTCCTGACGCGCAGGTGACCGCTATCTCTGTTCCTGACGCGGCGGGGTCCGCTATCTCTGTTCCTGACGCGGCGGCGTCCGCTATCTCTGTTCTCGAAGCGGCGGCGTCCGTTATCTCCGTTCCTGACGCGCAGGTGACCGCGCCCTCTGTTCCTGACGCGGCAGTGAACGCCATCTCTGTTCCTGACGCGGAAGTGACCGCTGTCTCTGTTCCTGATGCGGCACTGACTGCCATCTCTGTTCCTGACGCGAAAGTGACCGCTGTCTCTGTTCCTGACGCAGAGGCGACCGCTGTCTCGGTTCCTGACGCGGCCGTGACCGCTATCTCTGTTCCTGACGCGGAGGCAGGGCCGGCTCGCGTTCCTCGGGCGGCGAGGCCGGTCCATGGGACTCCGCTGCACGGGCCTGGCCCGCCATCCCTCCCCCTGAGTTGCCTTCCTCCATTCCTCCTCCCTCCAGACTTTGGGAACGTCTGGGAGCCGTTCCGTAGGGAGGGGGTACTGTCATGATCGGGGCTGTGGGGTTTCCCTCAGCCACCTGAGGTCGCTGTTCCCTGCACTGCACTTCCTAATTGTTATCACCTGTCTAGATGTCATTATCACTCACACCTGCTCACTATCAGGACTATAAGAACTCTCATTCCCCACTACTCATCGTGTCTGCATTGTCTTCCATGTCTGTCTCTGTGTTCCCCAGATCAAGTCGTGTTGTGCCGTGTTGGCCTTTGGTTTGTGTTTTGTTTGATTTGTTTGTGTTTAATTAAATTATTCTTACCTGCATTTTGGACCCAGATCTCCTCCATCACTCTACCGTGACAAGAACATACCTGTACATATCACTGCAGTTTCCAACAAAAATGAACACTAGAGGCAGTAAAACTCCAACACCTTTCATTCCTTTTTACACAAAGTATGATTTACAGAGTTTGATAAAGCATAATATTCGCACAGTTACTTGAAGAATATTATATTATGACTTAAAGGAGTAGTTCACATTCAGAACAAAAATGTACAGATAATGTACTCACCCCTTTGTCATCCAAGATGTTCATGTCTTTCTTTTTTCAGTCGTAAAGAAATTCTGTTTTTTCAGGAAAAAATTTCAGGATTTCTCTCCATATAATGGACTTCTATGGTGCCCCCGAGTTTGAACTTCCAAAATGCAGTTTAAATGCAGCTTCAAAGGGCTCTAAATGATCCCAGCTGAGGAAAAAGGCTATCTAGCTAAACGATTGGTTATTTTCTAAAAACAATTACAATTTAAGGTTAAAAAGTATATAAATTGTAATTTTTTTTAGAAAATAACCCATAGTTTTGCTAGATAAGACCCTTCTTTCCTCACCTGTGATCGTTCAGAGCCCTTTAAAAACTACATTTTGGAAGTTCAAACTCGGAACGAAGAAAGAAAGGCATGAACATCTTGGATGACAAGGAGGTGAGTACATTATCTGTAAATTTTTGTTCTGAAAGTGAACTATTCCTTTAAAAACAATTTTAATGCTGGGAGATTTGAAAACTGATGCTTTTGAATGTTCGCATGACATATCCAGCTTCATATCTATGGGTTTTCATAGAAGGTAGTTTTGTTTGGTAGCTCACGCAGTACGGAGATGTATTTGAAAGACGAATTGCTCTGGTTTGAACCCCATGTAACTACGGTTTGACAAAAGAATTCAAATCTATACACAATGAAGATTCAAATGGCGTTTTTATTTCAGTTTTGCATTTGTTAACACTATCAGGTAGGTTTAGGGTTGGGTTTGGCATAGGGAATATGTCCAACATGATAGAGCATTAACTTTCAGCAACAGTCACCGGATATTTGAACTCTGAATCACCACAATACGTGCCTATCTACGTAATGAATATGTGCCAGGGTTCACGTATTGAACCTGTGTTTTATCGTCACTCAATGGACATTTCTTTTTGAAACTTCCAAGAAACATGCAGTAAAGCTGTATTCCAGGCAGGTTTTGAAGCCTGTAAGTTATGACTTCAAACCATGACTCACAACTTTGTAGCGTTCCAGGCAAGTCACGCTAAACTGCATAAACACTGCATTCGTAGGGGCTGCCATTGTTGTTTTGCAGGCTATGTGACGTCAGAAAGCGGAACTAGGAGTACATCGATCTAGTATGAGTTCACAGGTGGGAAGTCATGGGTTTGACTGCCGTTTCAGTGCACTTTCACGGGTAAAAGTTTGGAAAAACATGGGTAACGGGTTGCCTGGAATGTGGCATAAGGCACGTAAAAACGGTGCTGCTAAAAAGTACCCAGAGGTACGTATTTTTATGAGACTGAGTTGTCAAATGTACAGTAGACAAAAATTCAAGAAAGATCTATATGTGTGATTTCCTCCAAAATTTATATAATTAACGTGAAAGTTATTTTAGTTTTCTTTGAGCACAGGAAGTATTTTAAGAGCTTCATAACATTACAGTTAAACCACTGAAGTCACATTAACTATTTTAACAATGTCCTTACTACCTTTCTAGGCCTTGAATGTGATAGTTGCGTTGCTGTCTATGCAGGGTCAAAAAGCTCTTGGATTTGATCAAAAAGATGAAGATGAATGAAGATCTTACAGTTTTGGAACGACATGAGGGTGAGTAATTAATGACACAATTTTCATTTTTAACTGAAATGTCTGTTTAATTATAATACATATACACAGTCACAAATACAGACAATACATATTAAACAGTACTGACCTTTTCCCTGAGTCCTCTTGTCAGGTTGTTTTAACTTTGTTTTGCTTACATGAGTAATCCGCTGTTGATCTGCGTAATCTGTACTGTATACCCAGGTGTCTTAGGAGTAGATGTAGTCTTAAGTCTCTCAGGGAATAGAAATATAGAGTATCTGTGTTTATACAAATAGCCATCATGTGTTTGATCTCTGACTAAACCTGGAGCGTCCTGGTGCGTCAGCATGTAAAAGCCAGAGACCCTGAACATTCCTTGCTACTAGTTGAAGGAAATGAGGTCACAAAGGTGCAAAATACGTAAATTCATGAAAAATTGCATTCAGTCAAGAACTTATATATTATGCTGTGATTATGTACCTCAATCCCTTTTTCCAAAAATTCTCAACATTAAAGGGATAGTTCATCCAAAAATTAAAATTCTGTCATTAATTACTCACCCTCACCTCGTTCGAAACCTGTAAGACCATGTTTATCTATAGAACACAAATGAAGATATTTTTGATGAAATTCCAAAAGCTTTCTGACCCTGCATACAGCAATGCAACTGACACATTTAAGGCCCAGAAAGGTAGTAAGGACATTGTTAAAATAGTCCATGTGACTTCAGTGGTCCAACAGTAATGTTACAAAGCTACGAAAATGCTTTTTGTGCACAAAGAAAACCAATTACCACTTTATTCAACAATTTCTTCTCTTCCATGACTATTTTAACAATATCCTTACCACCTTTCTGGGCCTTAAACATGTCAGTTGCGTTGCTGTCTATGCAGGGTCAGAAAGCTCACGAATTTCATCAAAAATATCTTAATTTGTGTTCTGAAGATGAATGAAGGTTACAGGTTTTGGAACAACATGAGGTGAGTAATTAATGACCAATCTTTTGGGTGAATAATCCCTATAAATGTACTTCTATAAATATGTGTTAGTGATAAAATAAAACTAAATAAAATAACTACTGCTGTTGCAGAGGCTGAGCAAGTGTTAATCACTTGACGTAATGTCAAGTATGGTGACCCATACTCGAAATTGGCCCTCTGCATTTAACCCATCCAAGTGCACACACACAGCAGTGAGAAGTGAACAAACACACACACACACACACACACACCAGAGCAGTGGGCAGCCATTGCTCCAGCGCCCAGGGAGCAACTGGGGGTTCAACTGATCACTTATCACTTCAGTCATGGTATTGAAGGTGGAAAGAGCGCTGTTCATTCATTCACAATCCCCACCTTCAATTCCTGCCGGTGTGGGAATCGAACCGGCAACCTTTGGGTTACAAGCCCAACTCTCTCACCATTAGGCCACGGCTGCCCCATGGTTGCCCTTCTGTTACCACTGCACAGATTGACCTCATGTGTGACACATGTCCAGGCGGCCTACAGTAATGCCATCTTAGTGCTGCTGAGCCTCTTATAAACTCATAAAGTTCAGGCCAGGGGGAGATGGGAATCAGAAAGGGACCTGTAATCCACACCAGCTAAAATGACCATTTGAAATCCCTGGATATGATCATACCCTACTATATATAATTCTATAAGTAAATAAAAATAAATTAATAAAATAACAAAAAACAAAAACAAATTAAGAAATATGTGTCATTCATGTGGCAGCTTTTCATCTTTTCGCAAATGGCTTAAATGGCTTAAATCAATAAAAAAATGAATTCCCTTTTCCCCAGCTTGAACTGGGAGCTATCACTTTACCATGCTGTGTACATGGGAGCATGGCTTAAGGATGGATTGTAAACAGGGAGTGTGGACTTTGCTTGCTAATATGATCAGTGGTTCTTAAGCAGATGCGCGAGTGGCTCGGGAAATAAGCCCATAAACGGGGCATTATTGCCTAATCACTTCTGTAGATACCTGGGTAAGGAGGCTAAAAGTAAGCCACACACAACCTAAAGGTAAAGATGTTACATATGTGACCCTGGACCACAAAACTAGTCTTACGTAGCATGGGTATATATGTAGCAATAACCAAAAATACATCGTATGGGTCAAAATTATTGATTTTTCTTTTATGCCAAAAATCATTAGGATAAGTAAAGATCATGTTCCATGAAGATATTTTGTAAATTTTCTACCATCAAAACTTAATTTTTGATTAGTGATATGCATTGCTAAGAATTTAATTTGGACAACTCTAAAGGCGATTTTCTCAATATTTAGATTTTTTTGCACCCTCAGATTCCAGATTTTCAAATAGTTGTGTCTCAGTCAAATATTGTCCTAACAAACCATACATCAATGGAAAGCTTTATTCAGCTTTCAGATGATATATAAATCTCAGTTTCAAAAAAATGTACCCTTATGACTGGTTTTGTGGTTCAGGGTCACATATCACATATGTATTTATTTATTCATTTCGAGAGTTTTCTCTAAAGAACTAAGCCTAATACATACTTGTCTGGTGAGAGAGAAATATATATGTTAAGCAAAGGAAGGTTAATAAACCATCATTAATATACACTTAAAAAAATTGGTGTGGAGCAATTTTCACTCAGAAATTACTTGTAAAGATGAAAATTAACACTCTAAATTTAAATAATATTTGGCCGAGATACAAAATCTGAAATCTGAGAGGTGCAAAAAAAAATCAAAATACAGAGAAAATCATTTTTTTGTCCAAATGGAGTTCTTAGCAATGCATATTACTAATCAAACATTATGTTTTGATGCATATACAGCAGTAAATTTACTTAATATCTTCATGGAACATGATCTTTACTTAATATCCTAATGATTTTTGGCATAAAATCGATAATTTTGACCTATACATTGTATTTTTGGCTATTGCTATAAATATACCCATTAAGACTGGTTTTGTGGTCCAGGGTCACATAATAGCATAATTATAGAACATTTTCAATGTACAAACGTTTTTTATAGTGAAAAATAGATGTGAAATGAAAATTCTTCACACTAACAAAAAACCCCCCGAATATTTTAAGAACTGTTCACTGAAAAATTCTCTGAAGAACCAAAAATGGTTCTTTTGTGGCATTACTGCGAAAACACCCCTTTGAAAGCTTCATTTTTTATAATCTAAGAGTTGCTATTTAATTAATTAATTTCAAATGGATATATGTGACCCTGGACCACAAAACCAGTCATAAGGTTAAATTTTACAAAACTGAGATTTATACATCATATGAAAGCTCAATAAATAAGCTTTCTATTGATGTATGGTTTGTTAGGATAGGACAATATTTGGCCGAGATGTGTCTATTTGAAAATCTGGAATCTGAGGGTGCAAAAAAATCAAAATACTGAGAAAATCACCTTTAAAGTTGTCCAAATTAAGTTCTTAACAATGCATATTATTAATCAAAATTTACATTTTGATATGTTTACAGTAGGAATTTTACAAAAAATCTTCATGGAACATGATCTTTACTTAATTTCCTAATGATTTTTGGCATAAAAGAAAAATCAATAATTTTGACCCATACTATGTATTTTTGGCTATTGCTACAAATATACCCCAGCGACTTAAGACTGGTTTTGTGGTCCAGGGTCACATATGTATTTGAAAAAGGAAATGTATTTAAATTCAAATTTATTTTAAAGGATTAGTTCACACAAGAATAAAAATGTCCTGGTAATTTACTCAGCCCCATGTCATCCAAAATGTTCTTATTTTTCTGTCTTCAGTCGAAGAGAAATTAAGATTTTTGAGGAAAACATTTTTTCCATATAGTGGACTTCAATGGTGGCCAGTGGGTTGAAGGCCCAAATTGCAGTTTAAATGCAGCTTCTAAGGGCTCTACACGATCCCAGTTGAGGAATAAGGGTCTTATCTAGTGAAATGATCTGTCATTTTCTAAAAAAAATCAAATTCATATATTTTTAACCACAAATGCATCTTCATGCATTACACAATCACACTGGAAAGGTCACACATGGTTAGTTCTTCGTCTGTGTACTTTGGTTCAAAAAGGTAGGGTAGGGCGAAAAACTCTTCAAAAATCGAATTTTCTCCTCCAACTTTAAAATCATCTAACATCGTTGTTTTACGTTTTTTGTGAAGGCTGTTAGACTTTCTTTGCACATTCATTTGTGTCATCATGAGCATTTGTGGTTAAAAAGTATATGCACTTTTTTTTTTTTTTTTTTAGAAAATGGCCAATTGTTTTGCTAGATAATACCCTTATTCCTCAGCTGAGATCGTGTAGAGCCCTTTGAAGCTCCATTAAAACTGCAATTTGGACCTTCAACCTGTTGATCCCCATTGAAGTCCACTATATGGAGAAAAATCCTGGAGTGTTTTACTCAAAACCCCTCAATTCTTTTTGACTGAAGAAAGAAATACACAAACATCTTGGATGACACAAGGGTGAGTAAATTATCAGGATTTGTTTTTTTATTTAAATGCATTATTTTTTTTATTATACATTTGATCATTTGTTGAGAATAAACCAATGTATTTGTGCAACCTTTTATTAATTTATTTTTGAATGAATGATACATTTTTATTTCCATTCAACTATTCACTACATTTTCTTGTTGTCAGAAGTGCTAAGGAGATCATGTTGATGAACTGTGTAAGATTTCACAATCCTAACAGTGGAAGAAAAAGCTGAAATATGTGTTAAAACGCCTTTCACAGTGGACAGGGATTTTCTAGGCATGGCAAGGACAGATGTCACAGCAGCCTACATCATATCAGGTCACTTATAGGCACTGGTCCAGTCTTGTGTTGCTGGCTGGCACGTCAAGGTTGATTTAGCTGGTCAGATGCTTGCTGTCACCAGACCGGGTGGAGGAGCTTAGAGTCCCTCTGGAACCTGTCTTAACGTGGATGTGTAACAGTAAGTGGAGCCAGTGGCGAGAAGCGCTGCTCAAAGACAGTGATACACAAGACCTAAGGATGCAAACGAATCATCATGACCTCTGTGATCAACAGTAACCACACACATAATCCTTCATGTATCCTCAAGATGCTACACGTTATAGTGTGATTTGTCTGAAAATGATGTCTGATTTATGCATTGGGTGATGCTTTGTGTATGACAGTGGTGCTCTGAGATCTCAAACAATGCAAGGCTTAAGATTGTGATATCATGCCATGAGCTCGGCGACGGCTCCGAAGAACGCGATGTCATCCAACTAGCGACAACAGAAGCTGTTTCTTTTTCTTTTTTTCAGAGATGACTTATAATCAGATGTCGAAAATCACGTTCAAACAAATATACTGGAAAATGCTGAAAGAGCTGGCGATTGCTTTAAGCGTATGACCTCTAATCAAAACTCAATGACACATTTGCAATCAAAGCATGCAGAAGAAAAGCAATAATTAATTGCATAGAGACATTATGGAACATTTGATGGCAATAAACCTTAACGTCGTTGCAATTCCAAAGAATCACCAGATTTTTAAGATACACACTTCTATGCAAAATCAATTAGATTTTTTTTTTCTATAACACAGCTGAATTAATTTTAAAGCCAGTGTAATGTGAATAATGAAATAATGAGAAAATGTATGAGAAAATCATGAATCATCTGGTGCAAAAATCCTCTGAGGAACCCAAAATTGTTCTTCTATGGCACTGCTATGAAAACTCCTTTTTGCAAACTTCTTTTTTAAGAAAAAGTAGCTGAAAACTAGTGCTGGGCAATGATTAATCGCATCCAAAATAAACATTTTTGACCCTGTATTACAAAACCAGTCTTAAGTATATTTGTAGCAATAGCAAAAAATACATTTGGGTCAAAATGACTGATTTTCTTTTATGCCAAAAATCATTAGGATATTAAGTAAAGAACATGTTCCATGAAGATATTTTCTAAATTTCCTACCGTAAATAAATCAAAACTTGATTTTTTTTATTAGTAATCTGCTTTGCTAAGAATTTAATTTGAACAACTTTGAAGTCAATTTTCTCAGTATTTAGATTTTTTTGCACCCTCAGATTCCAGTTTTTAAATATTATCCTACCTTGCACACATACATAAATGGAAAGCTTATTTATTCTGCTTTCAGATGTTATTTAAACAAATTGACCCTTATGACTGGTTTTGTGGTCCAGGTGTATATTTATTATGACACACACATACCATATATATTTTGAAAAATTAACAAATATTTACATGTATAATTTATATTATATATAAATATATTTAATATACAAACATATTTTTATTAAATATATACATTGCATGTGTGTGTATTTATATACACACATAATAAATATACACAGCACACATACATATATTATGTACACAAAAACTTTTATTTTGGATGCCCAGCACTACCGAAAACATAAGTAATTTGTGGATCCTGAATGCGTAGCATTTAATCATAATAAAATAATGCTAAAAATTAACAAAAAAAAAAAACAACCTCTGAATCATGTAGTCCAAAAAATAATAATAATCTTGCCATTTGTCAAAAAAAAAAAAAAAACATGATAGAAAATATTTATTTATTTGTTTGTATTTTGAAAAATAAATAAAAATGATCGATTTTCACAAAAATATTGCTTGTAAAAATGGAAATTAACACTATAAATTTAAATAATTTTTGGCTGAGATACAACAATTTAAAAACCTGGAATCTGAGGGTGCAAAGAATTCAAAATACTGAGAAAATTGCCTTTGAAGTTGTCCAAATTAAGTTCTTAGAAATGCATATTACTAATCAAAAATTGAGTTTTGATATATTTACGTTAGAAAATATCTTCATGGAACATGATCTTTACATTTAATCATAATAAAATAATGCTAAAAATGAACAAGAAAACAACCTCTGAATCATGTGGTTCAAAAAAAAAGGAAGAAAGAAAACAAATCTACCGTTTGTCAAAAAAAAAAATATTTGTTTGTTTTTTGAAAAATAAATAAAAAGGAGCGATTTTCACAAAAATATTGTTTGTAAAAAAGGAAAGTAACACTATAAATTTAAATAATATTTGGCTGAGATACAACAGTTTGAAAACCTGGAATCTGAGGGTGCAAAAATACATGGAGCATGATCTTTACATTTAATCATAATAAAATAATGCTAAAAATGAACGAGAAAACAACCTCTGAATTATGTGGTCCAAAAAAGAAAGAAAGACAGCGAGAAAAAGAAAATTTGTGACAATAACAAATCTTACAGTTTGTCAAAAAATGAAAAAAACATTATAGAAAATATGTATTTATTTGTTTTTTTATTTTTCATTATTTTTGAAAAAACATAACTAATTTACGGATCCCGAATGTGTAGCATTTAATCCTTATAAAATAATGATAAAAAAAGAAAGAAAACAACCTCTGAATCATGTGATCCAAAAAAAAAAGAAAGGAAGAAAGAAAGAAAGAAAAACAAAGGAAAGAACATTTGTGACCAATAACAAATCTTACAGTTAGTCAAAAATGAACAAAGCATTATAGAAAATATTTGTTTGTTTGTTTTTTCTAATTTATTCAATTATTCTTTTGACATAATATTTAATGAATTGACATCATAAATCATAATAAATTTCTGACCATGATTCATGCACAAATTTCACTCACACTTTTGATCTGTAACTGAATAAGCAAATAAATAAATAAATAAATAAATGAATGCATAACATGTAAAAAAGATTAGTAAACAGACAAAACATTTCAATAAATATTATTCAGTAAAACGCACCATTTCTATAAATTAAAAATATATATATTTTAAAGATAAACAAAATAGATAAACTGTGAAACGATATACTAAATGTTTCAAATGTAAAGCAAAAATATTTTTTTAAATTAAAAGAAACGGTGTGCAAAGAATATAAGCGATAGAATATAGCGAATATAAAAACGTCAACCTTAAAACATTTTAAAATTTAAAACGTGATAATACATTGTGCAAAGAATATAAGCCAACGGAATACGGCGAATGTAAAAATGACAACCTTGGAGAGCATTAAACGCACAGTTACGGCAAATGTTTGGTGCTTCATTGTGCTGAAATATTGTGTTCTATTAGTTAGCTGTATAGACAGAGGTTTTGTTCAATAGCCTTCTGAGAATCACTCTATAGGGCACAAATAGCGCAAGACAATTTTTTCCCTCTCTGGGAACTCTTTATTTGAGATTAAGTGGACAGGATACGGCAAGGAAGGGAGAGAGAGAAAAAAAAAAGCAATGTGACTATCTGGGAGCAGAACGGAGAATTGAACAGCGCATAAAGGAGAAGAAAAAGACGGACACGCAGCGGTTGTTAGTCACCTAGCAACAAGTCTTCCATCAACACCCCCCTCGTTCCCTCAGCCTCTCGTCCAAAGTCTTCCCACTGTGCTCCTTAATTCGGCAAATGTGCTACGGATGTACTCCACCTCCTCCCCTCGTCCCCTGCTTCCCCTTAGCCCGACAAAGCACGTTCCGAGGTGCGCTGAAGGACGCGAGCCTCCACCTCACACACAAGCACTCAGCCACCCCATTGACCGCTGAGGCCTTTCTCCCGGAGCACAAAGGGGCAAGGCACAAAGCCCTGAAAAGAGGGGCAGGCCCAAAAGGGAAAACATTTGCTTCTAATTGTGATTGACTGCATAATTAAAATGATGTTCTTTTTTTTGTGGGGGGGGCTCTAAATGCCGAGGAGGGGCAGAAGGATGCTTGTTAAAGCCAGCACTTTGTCACCAAGTAATGAGGAGAAAGCATTCCTGCTGGGTAGAGTGGGCAAATATTGAGATTGCGCCTGGAACAACTCAGAGCGCCTCTTCAAGTGTCTGCACAATGAGAACAGAAAAGCGCTGGGGTCTCGCACATGTGCACACTATTAGACCCGCATTTAAGGAGCCAGTGGCACAGAAATATGAACGCAGGCACTGAAAACTCACCGATAAACAATACATTAGCTCTGCTCTCTTTAAAATATCTGTAATCTGTGGTTCTGTGAAGAATGGAGCCTTTCCATTGCACAAAAGGTTCTTTGAGGAACCTGAAATGGTTGTTCTATAGCATCACACTCTGAAAAATTCCATGAAGAACCTTTAAAGTGGTTCATTAAAGTGAGAAAAATGTTCTTTAGATTATTTAAGATCTTCAAACAAAACAAAAGGTTCTTTAAAGAACCCAACATGTTTTTTCTATGGCATTACACTGTCAAAAATAAAGGTTCTTCATTGGCCTTCATTGCTCCATGAAGAACCTTTAACATCCATGGAAACTTTTCATTGCACAAAAGCTTCTTTATAGTGGAAAAAAGCTTTTTTTAGATTATATAAAATGATCTTCACACTACAAAAAATATGGTTACTTTGATAACTGTTCGATGATAGGCTTTTTGAGCATTTGAGGATCTTTATTGTCATTTATAGTTCCATGAAGAACCTCTAACCTCCATGGAGTCTTTCCATTGCACAAAAGGTTATTTTGAGAGCTGTTCAACAAAAGGTTCTTTGAGGAACCTGAAATGGTTCTTCTATAGCATCACACTATTAAAAATAAGAATTGTTTATTGTCATTTATTGTTCCATTAAAGGTCCCATATTGTCAAAATCGAAATTTCCTGGCTTTTTTCATGATAACTGAGGTCTAGGGGCTATGTAACTAAAAAATAAACCTCCAGAAATGTGTACAATATAGGACCTTTAAGAACCCGTAACCTTATGTCAGAAAAGGGTTCTTTAGATTAAGATCCTCAAACAAAACAAAATGTTCTTTAAAGAACCCAAAATTGTTTTTCTATGGCATTACACTGTTAAAAATAAAGTTTTTAATAAATTTTCATTGCTCCATGAAAAACATTTAAAATCCATGGAAACTTTTCATCGCACAAAAGCTTCTTTATAGTGGAAAAAACTTTATTAGATGATATAAAATGACCTTCAGACTACAAAAAATATGGTTCTTTCGATAACTGTTCAATGAAATGTTCTTTGAGGAACCTGAAATGGTTTTTCTATAGCATCACCATCTTAAAAATAAGGAATGTTCATTGTCGTTTATGGTTCCATGTCAGAAAAGGTTCTTTAAAGTGAGAAAAATGTTCTTTAGACAAAACAAAAGGTTCTTTAAAAAATGCAAAATATTTTTTCTATGGCATTACACTGTTAAAAATACAGGTTCTTCATTGGCATTCATTGCTCCATGAAGAACCTTTAATCTTTAATGGAAACTTTGCATTGCACAAAAGCTTCTTTATAGTGGAAAAAACTTGTTTAGATGACATAAAATGTTCTTCACACTACAAAAAAACATGGCTCTTTTGAGAACTGCTCAACAAAAGGTTCTTTGAGGAACCTGAAATGCAACTTCTATAGCAACACTCTACAAACTAGAAAAAAACGTGATCCATCCCAGAGCTGTTCAACAAAAGGGTGTTAAAAGAACCCACAATGTTTTTTCTATGGCATTACACTGTTAAAAATTAGAGTTTTTTTTTTTATTGGCGTTCATTGTTACATGAAGAACCTTTAACATTCATGGAAACTTTTCATTGCACAAAAGCTTTCAAAATGAAAGATTCTTTGAGGAAACCAAAATGGTTCTACTATGGCACTGCTGTGAAAACTCCATTTTGAAACCTTAATTTTAAAGAAAAGTTTCCCTCACCCTTCTATAACTATCTATAACTAAATAAGTGAATACATAAATGAATGAATGCATATTATGTAAGAAAGATTAGTAAATCGACATTTTAATAAATATTACATAGATTAAAATCCACAATATAATTTCAATAAATTAAAAATATATATATTTTACAGATATACAGTATCGAGCAGCAGTCAGTGTTTCCATTCACTAAACTGTGTAACTATATACTAAATGTGTAAAACAAAGATTATACATTTATAATGATTATATGATGTGCAAATAATAAAAGTGAATACAGCGAATATAAAAAGATGCATAAAAAGGTTCTTTGAGGATCCGGAAATGGTTCTAGAATCACACTCTAAATATAAGAAATCTTTATTATAACTAATGGATCCATGAGAATTCTTTAACTTCTATGCAAGCTTGTCATTACACAAAAGCTTCTTTATAGTGGAAAAAAAACTTGTTTAGATTATATATAAATGTTCTTCATGCTACAAAAAAAAACATGATTTGTTTAAGAACTGTTCAAGAACTGTTCAATGAAAAGGAACCCCAAATTGATCTACTATAGCGCTGTAAAAACTCCTTTTTGGAACCTTTATTTTTCAGAAAAAGTAGCTTAAAACATAAATCATTTGTGGATCCTGAATGTGTAGAATTTAGCACTTTATAATATTTTAAAAAAAGGAAAAATTCTGTCATTTCTCACCCTAATGTCATTCCAAACCTCTAGAATTTCGTGAAATCCAAGAGGTTTCTGACCTTGCTCAAACAGCAACACAACTGACTCATTCAAGGAATCAAGGACATCATTAAAATAGTCCATGTGACATCAGTGGTTTAGTCTTAATGTTATGAAGCTATGAGAACAATTTTCTGTGTTCAAAGAAAACAAAAATAATGACTTCATTCAACACTTCAACAAGACATTGTTAAATAAAGTCATTACTTTTGTATTCTTTGTGCACAAAAAGTATTCTTGTAGCCTCATAACATTACGGTTCATTAATGGAGCAAAATATTCTTCACACTACAAAAAAACATGGTTTGTTTAAGAACTGTTCAACGAAAGGTTCTTTGACGAACCCGGAATCGCATCACTGTGAATGTAGCTTAAAACATAAATAATTTGTGGATCCTGAATGTGTAGCATTTTATAATATTTCACTTTAACATGAAAAATTCTGTAATTTCTCACCCTCACATCGTTCCAAACCCTTAAGAATTTTGTTTATCTTTAAAACACAAATTAAGATTTTTTTTTTATAAAATCCAAAAGCTTTCTGACCCTGCATAGACAGCACACAACTGACTCATTCAAGGACCAGAAAGGTAGTAAGGACATTGTTAAAATGTCGTTCCAAACCCCTAAGTATTTCGTTCATCTTTGGAACACAAATTGAGATTTTTTTTTTTTTGATGAAATCCAAGAGCTTTCCATGAGCAACTGACTCATTCAAGGACCAAAAAGGTAGTAAGGACATCGTTAAAATAGTCCATGTGATATCAGTGGTTTAGTCTTAATGTTATGAAGCTATAAGAATACTTTTTGTGTTCAAAGAAAACAAAAATAATGACTTCATTCAACACTTCAACAAGACATTGTTGAATAAAGTCATTACTTTTGTCTTCTTTGTGCACAAAAAGTATTCCCATAGCTTCATAACATTACGGTTTATTAATGTAGCAAATTATTCTTTACACTTAAAAAAAAACATGGTTTGTTTAAGAACTGTTCAACGAAAGGTTCTTTGACGAACCCGGAATCGTTCTTCTTTGGCATCACTGTGAAAAACTCCTTTCAGGACCTTTATGTTTATGAAAAAGTAGCTAAAAGCATCACTAATTTGTGGATGCTGAATGTGAACCATGTAGTATGTTGTTAACACATCAAATACAAGATGGTTTCTGTCATCAAAAAAGCCACATTGCAATTCAGACCTCTACACAGGCAAATTGCAGGGCATTTGCCATCAGAGGTCCCACCCGGGGTGCCACAATAGACCCATTCAAACACCCCCCCAAAGGTCAACTTGTTTTCATTGCTTTTGAATTTCAGAATCACCTTGGTGACCATTCTCCACTCACCTCCATCAGTGGCTTGCCTGCGCTGGCTCATCCCTTTGTCTCCTGTCTCAGCGGGTACGGGCTGGGTCATGCGCTGTAAAAAGAAACAGACAGGAGAGTGGCAAACATGTGGGAGTCCAATAGGGAATCGTTCGGAAAATGCAGTGTACAGGTACTGTATGTATTGGGCTCCTATAAGTTTTCCTGAATAATCATTTTAATATCTATCATTTGTACAAAGAGATGATGTATTCAACAAGGTTACAAATCTTTCTAGACAGCTGTACTTGTAAATAGGCAAATGTGCACCAAGGATCATCATGTTGAAAGCTGTACGAGTTAGAAAAAGGAAAACCTCAGTGAACAAAGAGAAAATTTAGATATGCATATCGCTCTGGGTTTTCTCAAACCCTGTATGTCCCTGATCATACCGAGATTGAGATACAGCAGGGAAAATAAGTATTTGACACATCAGCATTTTTATCAGTAAGGGTATTTCTAAGTGGGCTATTGACACAAAATTTCCACCAGATGTAGCCATCAAGCCAAATATTGAATTCATACAAAGAAATCAGAACATTTAAGTATACAAGTTGAGTCATAATAATTAAAGTGAAATGACACAGGGAATAAGTATTGAACACACTTTATTTAATACTTTGTAGAAAAGCCTTTGTTGGTGATTACAGCTTCTAGACGCCTCTTGTATGGAGAGACCAGTCGTCTGCATTGCTCAGGAGTGATTCTGACCCATTCTTCCACACAAACGCTCTTTAAATCTTGAAGGTTCCTTGGGCCTCTTTTATGAACTTTGATCTTCAGTTCTCTCCACCTGATTTAGGTCAGGTGATTGACTGGGCCATTCAAGCAACTTGATTTTCTTTCTTTGAAACCACGTTATTGTTTCCTTCGCCTTGTGTTTGGGATCACTGTCTTGCTGAAATGTCCATCCTCTTTTTATTTTCACCTTTCTGGTAGATGGCAGCAGATTTTTATCCAGAATGTCCCTGTACATTTCTCCATTCATCCTGCCTTCAATAATATGAATGTATACCCCTCAATACCCCTTGCTGAAAAGCAGCCCCAAACCATGATGCTTCCACCCCCAAACTTAACTGTTGGTACGGTGTTCTTGGGGTGGTGGGCAGTGCCATTTCTTCTCCAAACACGGTGTGTAGAATGACTGCCAAAAATTTCAATTTTGCTTTCATCTGACCATACTATAATCTCCCAATAATCCACAAACTTTAACCGAGCCTCAACATGCTTTTTGTTCAGCAATGGATGGATGCCATGGCGGTTCAGTGCATTGCTTATAGTTTTCTTTGAAACAACAGTACCTGCTGATGCAAGGTCTTCCTGAAGTTCTGCCCAAGTGGTTCTTGGCTCTTGGAGAACTCTCCTGATTATTCTTTGAACTCCTCGGACAGGGATCTTACGTGGAGCACCTGATCGTGGCCGGTTTATGGTGAACTGACGCTCTTTCCATTTCCGGATAATGGCCCCCACAGTGCTCACAGGAACATTCAGCATTCTGGAAATGCACCTATAACCATTCCCATCAAAATGCTTTTCAACGATATGATTACGAAGATCTTGAGAGAGTTCTTTGCTTTGCTGTGCCTTCTGGGTAATGAGAAGCCTTTATAGGCCATCAATTAGGATTAAAGCAGCAGATATCAATTAGTACTGATAGGGGGCAGGGTTTCTCTCTCAATACTGACAGATTTCAGGTGATCTCCTGGCTTTCTATGTCATTTTGCACCTTGTTATCTTCATGTGTTCAATACTTATTCGCTGTGTCATTTCACTTTATTTATTATGACTCAACTTGTATACATAAATGTTCTGATTTCTTTGTATGAATTCAATATTTAGCTTGATGGCTACATCTGGTGGAAATTTTGTGTCAATAGCCCACTTAGAAATACCCTTACTGATAAAAATGCTGATGTGTCAAATACTTATTTACCCCGCTGTAATTGCTTCTTTTGCCAGAGTATACATGGATGCAACCACTGTGACTCACTTTATAGAACTTACGAGTCTTACAATACTGAATATACATGTTTATATTTTACATATATTAACAGTTTCATCAAAGGTTTCATTTAGTAGAGTAATAGTAATTGCCATGTAGTAATTGAATAGGTTTTGCGAGTCAAGGACTGGAAGGTGTCAATATTTAGGTCATTCTCAATAGTTGGTGCCATTTGTGCCTCAATGGTTTAATTTAAAAGGTCACAGCTGAACTCTTTTCTGAGAACATTTTGAAAATAAAAATTTTTGAAAGTAAAAAAAGGGGAAAAAAGGTTGCACCAAATCTCTTTTACTTGAAAAATTATTGTGCTTTTTGCTAAGGACATTTTGAAAAATCACTTTTTTCCCTAAAACAGTTGAATTTGATGATGGAAATATTAGTGTAATCATAATAAAATATGAATAACAACTGTAAAAAAAAACAACAGCAACAACAACCTTTGTTTCTAAATAAAATATTAGGAAACAAAATTTGAAAGAGATTTTAACAGCAGAATGTTGATGAAAAAAATGAGAAAAAACATTTTTTAATTTAAAGGTAAACTACTACATTTACATCAAATATGATTGTGCTTTTTGCCAGAACATTTTTTTTAATTCAAATTTTTAAATTTCACAAAACAGTTGAATTCAACAAGGGAAATATTACTGTAATCATAATAAAATATGAAACTTAAACATTGCCTTTATTTGTAAATAAAACATTATGATATCCCTTGCTTAAATCCAATTAAAATTATTTTTAAAAGATTTTAACAGCAGGAGGTTGATCAGAAAATGGTGTACAAACAATATTATTATATATTATATTATTTCAGAATAAGAAAAAAATGAAAGCAAATGTAAAAGCAAAGCATGAAATGTTTAGTTCTATAAAATAAAAAAATACATTTGCAAATGTATTAATTTTTTAAAAATAACCCATTAAAATTATAATTAAATAATTCAAATTTGAATATTTGATTTGAATATTTGAATTATTAGAATTCAAATTTTATATATATATATATATATATATATATATATATATATATATATATATATATACACACACACACAGTACACTGTGTGTATATAATGAATATTATTTGCATTGACAGTTATTTACAGTATTTATTGTGACTGATTCAGAGAGTAAAAAATATGATTTGATCTCACCTTGATATATTTCTTCTTGAAACAAATGTTGATTTGTTGTCTTTTTCCTTTTTTATCATTCTTGTTGAAAACCATAAAAAAAAAAATTATCAATTACATTATTTTACCGTTAACACTTTACAATAAGGTTCATTAGTTAACATTAGTTAAGTACATTAGTTATTATGCACAAAGAATGAACAATACTTCTACAGCATTTATTAATCTTAGTTTATATAACTAATGTATACAAATGTAACTGTTAACAAATGGGTAAATCTCTCAGTGAAGTGCAGTGTCCTGTTAATATGACTTTGCACTGGCAAAAATCTGAAAAAACAGTCTGTTATACAGTTCATCATATTATATTATTATTATTCACCGAACAGAATGAGTTGACTTTGTAAACCGTTGCACGAAGAATAAGACATCATGGGCGTATTTTGGGATTGTAGCCTATTTGTGACTGTAAATGATCTGTCTTGAAATAACAAGCTTGAGTTTGAGTATGAGCATGGAGGTGAGTTCCCAGGCAACAATCTAGTTGGAGGCCCTCACGTCACCTTTAATTCTTAAATGATCTGACAATAGCTCGGACTCGTCATCCAAGGCAAATTCAAGAAAGTAAGGCCCAGTCACGGATGCCCTCTTTGCAAAAGTGGTTTGAAAAAAGGTTAGGAAGACTGGCTGTCCTCCCAGAGCTCCTCGATGTGTCTCTCGGCTGCAGAGACTCTAAGCTGACACCAATTAAAGAGATTACATCTCAGTTTACAAGGAAAGCTGAAGTCCTCCATGCTGGTGATCTTATCTGACAAGGTTACCAGATGCCAGGCAGGGAGGGCATGACCTCCAAGGCTTTCAAGTGGCCTCTTAAGAGTGTTTTCACCACTCAAAACGTCAGTACCCACAGGCCAGTGTCTGAATTACATTTGAGACACAGAAAATTTTGCATTGTGAATGTCGCTTGTGGTGGTATACATGTACTTTCTGTCACATGAAACCAGTGTCAAAATAAGTTTAAGATTTGTGTTGTTGGTATATACTCTTTAAATCTGAAAGTTATGGGGCATTCTATAGAACTGGTGCAAACTGCTGCCCCACAACCCAAAAACATATTTAAAAAGCAAGTATTCAAATCTTCGATGTTTACTAAGATCCTTCTATTATCTAGTGAGACCCACAATAATATTTTAAACATTAGTAAGCTTAATATATATAAAATCTAAATTTATTGGGTACTTTCAATTGGGAGGTGGCTGTCCTGAAACATAACCCCAAAATTTCAACTTATGAAAATGTTAATAAAATAAATTTCGTATTTTTTTCAATTGTTGCTTTTAAAAGTATATATATATATATATATATATATATGCTTTTAAAAATATATATACATTATATACAGTATATATACATAAATTATGAAAATGTCTATTTTTTTGTCTATTCGAAGACTGATTTTAATTAAACCCATTATTTTGAGATAAATGAGTTCTATAAGTCAAAAATCTGAAAAAATAAAAATAAAAAAACAATCTGTGTGTAACTTTAAAGGGATAGTTCACCCAAAAATGAAAGTTTGATGTTTATCTGCTTACCCCCAGGGAATCCAAGATGTAGGTGACTTTGTTTCCTCAGCAGAACACAAATGAAGATTTTTAATGAAAACCGGTGCAGTCTGCCAGACATATAATGGATGTGGATGGGCACCAAACCTTTAAAAGTAAACAAAAACATGCACAGACAAATCCAAATTACACCCTGCGACTCGTGACGATACATTGATGTCCTAAGACACGAAACAATTGTTTTTTTGCGAGAAACTGAACAGTATTTAAATATATATTTTTTTAACCTTTGATACACAGCCACGTCCATCTGTCATGAGCACGAGTTTAGCATCAGGCACGTTACATCTGTACGCGATCTGTCGCATGAATACAACACTCATTGTTTACACAGTGCACAGAGATTGTAGGTATAGCGGCTATTCAAAATGGTAATTACTTGCGCGTATCCTGATTGTTAAAATCGATTTAAAGCTAAAAGATTACGTTTGCGTAAACTCATCCGGGACTTTTCACTGATTTCCCCTTCCGTCATTTACGTATACTACTCCAGAGCGCGTACACATGTAATGAGCCGGATGAAAAGCTCGTGCTCATGACAGATGGACGTGGCTGTGTATCAAAGGTAAAAAATTATATAAATACTGTTCAGTTTCTCGCAAAAACCGATCGTTTCGTGTCTTAGGACATCAATGTCTCGTCACGAGTCGCAGGGTGTAATTTGGATTTGTCTGTGCATGTTTTTGTTTACTTTTAAAGGTCTGGTGCCCATCCACTCACATTATTTGGCTGGCAGACTGCACCGGTTTTCGTTAAAAATCTTTGTTTGTGTTCTGCTGAAGAAACAAAGTCACCTACATCTTGGATGCCCTGGGGGTAAGCATCAAATTTTCATTTTTGGGTGAACTATCCCTTTAAGGAACGGCACTACCGAACACCTTTTTTCAGCAATTAAGCACACTTTTTGATAGTTATTCATAACATTTAGTTTTAGTATGTATACCACTGTTTAGACCTAGATAGGTTCAAAAGTATCTAAAATTGTCATTACCGAAACAGTCACTACCAATACTAAATTATCAACTAAGATATTATGATAGTTTTAGGCTCAATTTATATTCAAACTAATGAATCTTTAACTTTGAAATCAGTATAATCAACTTTTTGCCATTTAAAACAAAACTTTTGATTCAAAATACAACAAATCTTATACATTACAAAACGTCCTGAGAATTAGCTGCACAATTACTAGAAATGTGTACCTTGGATATTGTAGAATTTGCATACATGCAAAGACAATTTTGTCAAGGCATTTCTAACTCTGACTTTGGGCCAATTTTGTAGAATGGCCCATATAATATAATTACTAGAAATCTAGGGCAAAGTGTAGACAAATACAGTGCCTGTCAACCAATCCTTTCATTGGGAAATTTAGTCTCTGTGATTTATTTTTTTGAATGAATGAATTAAATTTCAACACACTGAAACATGCAAGATGTTTCTATCCATACAGAAGGTCTATAAGAAAATCTACTGAAATATACTATATTCATTGGCACTTTGTGATCTTGACCCTCTCATACAAGTGTTAATAAAAGCTCTTGGTTGGTTCACCTTTATTTCCAGCCAGTGTTCTCAGAGCTCATTCAGAGTGATTCTTCACCTTGCTGTGACCTCAGTCAGGCCACTTAAGAGAGCTCTGAGGGACTGCTTTTAGTATGAAGTATCAGGTGGTATTGTGTTGCTAATAATTTCCAATATATTTGCTGTTTAACATGTTCCAACTATGTTATGATTTTCTGTTATGAAACAAGAAAATAACAAAAATACAGTTTTCTCGTAATAGGCCTTGTACATTGGATAACCCACAGGAGATGGAGTAGTTCACACAAAAATGGAAATTCTGTCATCATTTATTTTGGACTGCACATTAGTTTTTTTCCATGATATATTTGTATGAAAAATAGAAGATACTGTAGGACATACTTTTTTGGTTGTGTTTCATTAAAGAAAAAAAAAACAATATTTGTGGCCAGAATGATGACAATGTCAGTGTTTGGGTAAATGTTAAAGGTTCTTTATCAGCATTGATGGTTCCATAAAAAACCTTGAACATCCTTGGAACCTTTCAAATGCAGAAAATGTTCTTTAGATTTTTAAAATTTAAGAACTGCTCACTGAAAGGTTCTTTAGGGAACCAAAAATGGTTCTTCTAAGGCATCACTGCAAAAACACTCTTGTGGAACCTTTATTTTTAAGAGTGTGTGGGTAATTCAATGTAAAGGTTGTTTTATATCTTGTAAGCAGTTTTGGGAAGGTTATTTTGGAAATGTAATAGGCTACATTTTACAAGTTACCCTGTTAAAAATGTAGTAAGTAGTGCAACTATTTCAATTACTTTTATAAAGTAATGAAATTGATTACTTTTTTACATTTCTAATGAATGTTTTCAAACATTTAAAGCAGGCAGGATTAACTTTATCATAGTAGTCAACACTAATTACTGTCAGACTTTCAAAATCCTCTATCACTTAAATTAAGAATAATTAATAATAATTTAATTATAAAAGCACAGCCACCACAACACCAGACGTTAGCAGCTATTTTTACTTTGAGATTGTTCTGAGGTTAAATAAAAGGTTTAAGATTTGCCCCTGGTTTCACAGACAAGGTTTAAACCTAGTCCAAGACTAAAATTTAAGTCTGAGCTGTTTCAACCTAAAGAAACTTCCACTGACTGATCTTAAAATATATCAGTGCCATTGTTTTGTCTCAGGATGCACACCAGTAACGTATTTTGTTTCTAAGGAATAATAATAAAAAATACTTAAATGTCCTAATTGAACTATTGTCTAATCCTGGCTTAGTCTAAGCCCTGTCTATGAAACCAAGCCATAGTTTAATAGCTATGATGCTGTTTTTGAAATCAAATCTTTGCAACACTGGCATCTCACAATGCCTTGGAAAAAAGAAAAGCATTTACATAAACCTAAATAGGAAATAAAACAGTTATCAAATATGTGTCCTAAACTACTCAAACATTGGTGTGGTTCATATTTTAAAGCAGTCAATGCAATTTTGGAAAGAAAAAATTAAATCTGTTTGTGTGTGAAAAAAATATTCAGATGTAACCCCTTTGTAAGTAACTGTAATTTAATTACACATTGTTTCTTAGTAACTGTAACTAAATACATTTACAATTATTTTGTAATTAAATTAATCAACTGCATTATATGTAACTAGTTACTCCCTAACACTGGTTGCAAGCTTTATGTTTCAGCACTGCAACGAAAGCATAATTAGTTCGCTATTTTTAAAATAAATTTGCTACAGTAGCTTTTGGGTTTTTCCTTTTTTTATTCTTTAGTCCAGTCAGATTCAGTCACACTGATGTCATTTCAATGAACTGAAAGCCATAGAAGAGACTAATAACTGTTTTAATGGTGAGGGTTTTGTCAGAGGAATGTCCTTTTTCATGATTAAAAAAGGAGGTCAGGAAGCTCCTAAAATCAGGAACCGGGATGAATAAAATGGTAAGTGAAAGCCTGATGCTTTAGAAAAGCAGTGAAGACTTCCAGTCTGTATTGTTTTACATGATAATTCAGAGGATACTGTTGATTTGTTTGGCTGTTTGAGGGAGCTCAGCTCTTTGTCTGTCTTCCTGTCCTTCACTGAAGAGTAACTGACCAGCTGCAGAAGTCAAGCCCACCCACCGAACCCTTTTCCCCAATCATAGAGTGAAGAGTTATTCTGTTTTACCACCGGATTCATCACGATGCCCAGATCACATGAGAAGCAGGTGCAGAGGAGGTTTGTTTGTGAACGTGTGAGGAACAGGTGCAAAGGAACTCGTATGGAGGGGGGCTTTGATTTCATAGTAGCCTACTGACTTGATGTCTCTATATGAAAGAGGTTGAAGGTTACCTATTCTATAAAAAGCTGAATTTGTCCAGGCTTTGTTTGTGTGAAAATTACTGAGTCTATTTTTTTCCAAGAAAATTGGATTGCGAAACTAGCTCGAACAAAATTGGTGGAAGTATGTGTGGGTATTCAATAGAACATCATTTCTTTTCCCATTACAAGCTGAAGTAGGCCTTTTTCCAATCTATGCAGTCTTCCAGTCTAAATAGACCCAGAGACGTCATTCTAGTGGTTCAAAGTCAAAATTAAGAAAAAAAAAGTTGCTTTCAAGTAGTGACCAGTGTTAATCAACATTATATTAGGCCTGTTCATGTCACTGAGCTCTGTGTTGTATGGTGAATAACAGCACTAATTGCTCTCATCATAATGTGATTATGTATTTGTGATGCGATCTGAGAAATCCCGTCGGATGTCATGCTGGAACATTTTCAGGAAATTTGAAAAACAGGTCGAATGTCAGTTTTTGTTTGTTTGTTTTTGTTAAAATCAGCTTTTCATTAAATTATTAATCTATAACATGTCTATTATCTCTGACAATATCTTGGCAAAACTCATTTGTTTAGTGCAGAAAATTATGATTAATTATTAGAAATTCATGTTTTTCTGAACATGCTGAGGAGGTGCTTTCTCTTAACACCACAAAAACAGTTAACCTATCAAAATAAACCATTAACATTTTGAATAAAGGTGCACATTCCCCGCCAATCTTGTGTAAATTACAGCTTGCAAAATTGTGCTCACTTTTCTAACTACAAGGTACATTATTCGTGCTTTCTGAACTTACAAGTAGGGTGCGATTTGCCAGGGTTCCACCCTCTGGTCTATGCATCCCTGCTTCTACTGAACTATTTTTACCCCTGGTGGGGCTAAATCAATCCCGCGAAACTGCTCCTAGTCCCATTTGAATCAAATGATTTGCCATACATGCTTTAAAGTCCCGTTTTGAGACAAATGATTCACCATATGCACTTTGAATTCCCGTTTTGAATCAAATGATTTGCGATACATGCTTTAAAGTCCCGTTCTGAATCAAATGATTCACCATCTGCGCTTGGCATTCCCGTTTTCAATCAAATGATTTGTGATGGATGCTTTAAAGTCCCGTTCTGAATCAAATGATTCGCCATACGTGCTTTGAATTCACGTTTTGAATCAAATGATTCACCACATGTGCCTAAAGTCCCGTTCTGAATCAAAAGATTCGCCATATGCGTTTTGAATTCCCATTTTGAATCAAATGATTCACCATATTCACTTTAAATTCCCATTTTGAATCAAATGATTCACGATACACACTATAAATCCCATTCTGAATCAAATTATTTGCCATACGCGCTTTGAATTCCTGTTTTCAATCAAATGATTCACGATACATGCTTTAAAGTCCCGTTCTGAATCAAATGATTCGCCTATACGTGCTTTGAATTCCCGTTTTGAATCAAATGATTCATGATACGCACTTTAAAATCCCGTTCTGAATCAGATGATTCACCATCTGCGCTTTGAATTCCCATTGTCAATCAAATGATTTGTGATGGATGCTTTAAAGTCCCGTTCTGAATCAAATGATTCGCCATACGTGCTTTGAATTCGCGTTTTGAATCAAATGATTCACCACATGTGCCTAAAGTCCCGTTCTGAATCAAAAGATTCGCCATATGCGTTTTGAATTCCCATTTTGAATCAAATGATTCACCATATTCACTTTAAATTCCTGTTTTAAATCAAATGAATCACGATATACGCTTTAAAATCCTGTTCTGAATCAAATGATTTGCCATACCTGCTTTGAATTCCCATTTTGAATTAAATGATTCACAATACGCACTTTAAAGTCCCGTTCTGAATCAAATGATTCGCCATACACGCTTTAAAATCCCATTCTGAATCAAATGATTCACCATACGCGCTTTGAATTCCTGTTTTGAATCAAATGATTCACGATACACACTTTAAAATCCCGTTCTGAATCAAATGATTCACCATGCACGCTTTGAATTCCCGTTTTGAATCAAATAATTCACGATTCGATTTGAGCGCTTTGAAACACTGAATCACTTTGCGATGCAGTGGTTTACTGATACTGATGAGTTTTAAAAAGCTTGCTTGATACTGTGTTCTTTGCTGGCTTTCCCTATATAATGTATTTGCTGTTTGAAATGAAATCATTACAATTAATAGGCCTAACTTACAATGTTTTTATGAAATTGTGATCATGTTAGACAAAGTTTCCATCGTATTAAAAACATTTCATGACACTCATTATCTGGTACTTGCCTAAAAAGACAGGTATATAATGGTCAACCTCATTCAAAAGCATCCCCCCTTTGCTTTTTTCACAAATTGCACCCTGCATACAAGGGATGATCAAAAATTCAGTGACTATACCCATGATAATGGAAACAGACATGATGCAGTATAGCGCTCCTTACTTGACAAGACAGCTCTCATTAAACAAGTGAAGTGAAAGTAAAACCTGTCACACTTTAAACCCCCTTTTTTTTATTCCTGAAAATCATAGCCAATCAGCCAACTTAAGATACCCATAACTTTTGTTATATTCAAACTATGAACAAAATGGTTTTGGAAAGGGCTTTCATATGGTTTCAAAACCTTAAAAAGGTACAGTTTCACTATTTGGTGAGTTTTCCTATATCACGTCACGATTATTGATACTCCAATTACTAAGATATTGAATATTATTATTTGATGCAGATATAGAAATGTCCAGTTTATTGTTAAATGAAAGGATTGACTAAATTGATTTTACGACTAATTCAAAAAGCTAGATTTTTTCCGGGCATGTGAAATACAATAGCCAATGTGAGGAAAACATAAGATAGGCTGTAGTATATTTGGAGGTTTTTACATTCAACCTAGCAAGAATCAGTGTCTATTAAATAAGATCATGGTAATTTTGTTCATGCATACGTCCAAGGTCACAGAATGTGTTAGAACCACAGCTGAGGCAAATATCCAGCACATGGTGCAGAAAAGATAGGAGCCATTACTGACCTTGTTGCACCGACATGAAAGGAATCGCATCACATTAATTTGGTTACTTTTTAATCACCCGTGAAAAGGGATTGGAAAAATGTTAATGTTCATATTTTATTTTTTCAAGTCATCTCATTAATGCTTTTAGTGACCTTTGCCAAAATAGCATAAAAACTGCAGGAGTCTGTCCAATCAGCCAGTCACTTTAACTCCCATTGTGGATTTAAATGGAACATTCACCATGGCTTTGCTTCCAAACACTACGGTTTTTCAGAATAACGCTGAATGGGAACACACTCTTGCACAGCTGTGTCCTGGTCTGTCAGTGTATGCGCGTGTCGTTGGGTTGGTGTGCGTCTTTATAAAGAGTCGCTAGTCTCTATTATTTTTTTAATGAAAAAAAAATAAAAACAACAACAAAAACAAACAGCATCTTTTTGGCACATGTAGGGCAACGTTGAAAATATGGTCAATGACAAGCAGACAGATACAGAAAAAATAAATTTTTTGATCACTTATGTATTCCTTGAAGAGAAATACATCTGTAAATAATAAAATCTATCTTTGTTGAGTGATATAGAGGATTATAGTGTCATCTTTGTGTCTTTCAGAGTTCTTGCTATCTATTATCAGTTCAGGCATATAAACGTCACTGCTATTGTCACGCAGCTGTCACACATTCCCTCATATCTAAAGAAAGGAACAAAATAAAAGCTCTGAGGCCACATATTAGGGCCTTGAGAGAAAAAGTACCTCTGTTGAACCTGAACTCTCAATATAACCAGGAAACAAAGAATTTGTACTTACAGATATATATATATATATATATATATATATATATATATATATGAAGGTTAGAGAGGGGGGAAAAGTCAGCTTTTAAAAAACAAACACCAGTGGAATGACAGGGACAAATGTAATTGTTGAGAAGAATTGACTGCTAAGTAAAAGCCAGATTCCAGAAATCAATAGCACTGTATGATACATGAAGAAAAGAGAGCAAGAAATGGAGTGGCGGCAGATTTTCCGCTCAGAGACACATTTTGACAAGGACACCATTCAAAGAATCCAGTGACGTGGTTCAATTCAAGGACAACGTACATTTATCATGTATTTATTGTTGACTGAAACAAAGCAACAGCATTCATATTGTAATACAAATGAACATTTTGCATGAGATTGATTTTAGATGATAATGCAGGGATTTTTTTTTTCCAAAAAAATTGGCTTGACTTTTCCACGCCTATTAAACAATGGAACATAATCAAACAAATAAATGTGGTCATAATAAATTGAATTTGGGTTGAAAATATTAAAGCATATTAAAGCACTAAAGCATTTGCTAAGTAAAAATATTTTTAATCTATTCATTTTTTGATAAGTCGATAAGTCAAATGAAAGATGGCAGCAGTTGTGTTTGTTCAAAACAAAAGAGTGATTCAACATGTGATACTCAAAAATGTTTAAGCCCGTTTCCAAACGGATTACATAATCAGATTGCAAAAATTAAGTATTTGTAATTAGATTACATTACCTATTCAAATATTCGTAATCAGACAGTTACTTTTTATGGATTACATGATTACATAATAGTCTCAGCCTCAGACGTCACGCCCACGGAACGTTGGCTAAACGTCTGATGCATATGGTACGCTTAACTGGAAACACTTCAGGAATGTCGAAGTCGTCATCTGATTAGTTGAATTTGACTGGATTTCCGGAAGACGCGAGTGTCACGTTTATTTTCGGTCCGCCGGGAAACAAAGCGCAGACTGATTTACTCGGCATTTTGCTAAAATGTGCTTATGCAGACGCCATTGTTGTTATACACATATGCGACGTTCGCGAACAAATTACTGACTTACTGCTTGTTCTCCCTTTTCTTCGTTATCTTTCAATGCTGGTTATTTCAATGACTGACTTGTTCCACGCCAGTCTGTTGTTGTGGGGGCATTTCCACGCACAGAAACGTGACGCTGAACAAAACGAACTGTGATTGGTTGTTTGACATGTCGATCAAACGGTCTTATGGGCGGGGCTTGGCCAATGAAAGCTGCCATGAGTTCCAGACCTTCAGCCGTCAGTCTGAAGGTCCGCGAGACTAATTACATAATAATCACTCAACAGCAATAAATTATTCATAATTTATTGATTCTCTCTAATCATTTACATTTTTCTTTCTAAAAGCCACAGTCTTAAGTAGCATGGGAATATTAGTGCAATCAGAAACTTTTACAATTTGTAAGTAATCTACCTAGCTCTGGCTGTGTGCCGCAACTGACCAATCACAATCAAGTATTCCAGAGTGCAGAGTAATAATTAAAAAAAAAGGTTTTGTGTAGCAATCACTGACGAATATCTTATTGATTTTCCTAAATCATTAATTCAGAACCCATGTGATTTGAGTTTGCTTAGGTATTTTGAGTTAATGAAGGATGTTTTCAATTTTATTTAATTTTTGCATAATCTGAGGAGCACCAATGACCTGAACTCAATAAATCAAACTTTTTAAATGAGTTTGTATTTCAACTTCACATAAGCATCTCTGTTGAAGTCATCTTCAGTCAGACTCAGATTCAGTTCAGTCCCTTCTGCAAGAGAGTACTTTACTTGTACTACAAAACATTCGAATTACTTTACAAATATCAAGGCCACTGTTCCTTATTGTGCAGATTTTTTTATTCTTATGATATGCAAAAAATATATATATATTTATTTTAAAATTTATTTTATTTATTTATTTTCCTTTTTTTAGTTGCAATTGGTTAGCTTGTGCGAACATGAGTAGAGATTGTCTTTTTGTGTGGTGTGAGGACCATTCAGACTGTGCATTTAACTGGAACCAATCAGCATTAAGTTTGTGCTTGAGTGGTGGAAAGCAGGAGCAGGAAGCACACAAGAGCAATGCTTAATGCAGCATTGCTGTAACACTGGGGGTCAATAATTTGCCCTCTACAGAAGAGGAGCGTGAACAAATCATTTGCACCTGTAATATTAATGACAGCGATATATAAATTTTGAGACATACAAATTTTAAAATGTAATTTATTCCTGTGATCAAAGCTGAATTTTCAGCATTATTACTCTAGTCTTCAGTGTCACACCTTTAGAAATCATTCTAATATGCTGATTTGCTGCTCAAAAAACATTTATTATGTTGAAAACACATGAGTTTATTTCTTTTTTTTTTTGATAAATAGAAAGTTAAGAAAAACAGCACTCTAAATACATCCAAGTGCACACATTTTAATAACAATAATGATTTTTTAAAATCTGTTTAAATATATTTTTCACTCTAAGCATTTTTTTAAAGAAATATCTTGACTTCATAAATGTCATACATTTTTTTCACTTTACAATCTAAAGTTAACTAACCATGCCTTCTCATAAAAAAAGCGAAATTATCAGATATTTTAAGAGACTTATTGACCACACAGTCATGAGGATCTACATAGCTTTTCCCCCAGCATGCTTCTGCACACTGTTTGCACCACATTTGATTTTTAAGACAAAAGCTTTTTTTTAAATTAATATTTTAACAAAGCTTCTTCACTGCTTGTATTTTTTTCTAAGAAATATAATCATGCCAGTTTTCTTGAATGGATAGTTCACCCAAAAATGAAAATTCTGTCAGTAATTACTCATGTCGTTCCAAACCCTTTGTTCATCTTTAGAACACAAGAATATATTTTTGATGAAATCCAACCCTCCATAGACAGCAAGGGTCCTGCCAAGGCACATAAAGGCAGTAAGGACGTCAAGAAAATACTCCATGCATATGCCATGGTACCCTCAATAATGGCAGCAGACTGTCCCAGGAGAGAAGAAATCATTAAAGCTGTTATTTTTGTTTTCTTTGTGCACAAAAATTATTCTCGTAGCTTCATAAAATTACAGTTGAACCACTGATGTCACATTGACTATTTTAACGATAACCTTGACCGTGGTAGGACCCTTGCTGTCTATGCAGGGTCAAAAAGCTATAGGATTTCATCAAACATATCTTAATTTGTGTTTTAAAGATTAACAAAGGTCTTACAGGTTTGGAATGAAATGAGGGTGAGTAATTAATGACAGAATTTTCTTTTTTTTTTTTTTTGTGAACTATCCCTTTCAAGAATTGTAATCCTTTAAGTAGGCTATTTTCTTCATTATATCAACACAGCTAACATTTTTTACTTTATAACCCCAAATAATTATGTATTAAAGACATTGACTTGCATTTTTATTTACTTCTAAATAAATAGATTGAGCCAAAAAACAATGATTTAAAAAAGATCCTCCAAAAGAAAGTGACGTAACTCATACAGTAAGGAAAAAAAAATTGATCCCCAGTTGATTTTGTACGTTTGCCCACTGACAAAAAATAATCAGTCTATAATTTTAATGGTAGGTTTATTTTAACAGTGAGGGACAGAAAATAAACAAAGAAAAAAATCCAGAAAAATGCATTTTAAAAAAGTTATTAATTTATTTGCATTTTAATGAGTAAAATAAATATTTGATCCCCTATCAATCAGCAAGATTTCTGGCTCCCAGGTGTCTTTAATACAGGTAACAAGCTCTCTTAAAGGGAGTGCTCCTAATCTCAGCTTGTTACCTGTATTAGGGCTGTGCAATAAATCGCATGCGACTGTCATGCGTATCTCATCAGTAAAGCCGGTTCTGTGATTAGTAGTAAATCTCCATCACGTGCGTTCAGATGGCGCGGTATTTAAAACACTGAGCCGTAGATCACTGAAAAGCTACTCAATATCGCGTTCAAAATCGAATGCGATTCATCCGCAATTTTGAACGCGATATTGCGTAGCTTTTCAGTGATCTACGGCTCAGTGTTTTAAATACCGCGCCATCTGAACGCAGGTGATGGAGATTTACTACTAATCACAGAACCGGCTTTACTGATGAGATACGCATGACAATCGCATGCGATTTATCGCGCAGCCCTAACCTGTATAAAAGACACCTGTCCACAGCAGTTATCAATCAATCCAAACTCTCCACCATGGCCAAGACCAAAGAGCTTTCCCAGGGATGCCAGGGACAAGATTGTAGACCTACACAAGGCTGGAATGGGCTACAAGACCATCGCCAAGCAGCTTGGTGAGAAGGCGACAACAGTTGGTGCGATTATTTGCAAATGGAAGAAACACAAAATACTGTTAATCTCCCTCGGTCTGGGGCTCCATGCAAGATCTCTCATGGAGTTTCAATGATTATGAGAAATCAGCCCAGAATCAGCTCAGATCTACACGAGAGGATCTTGTCAATGATCTCAAGGCAGCAGGAACCATAGGCATCAGGAAAACAATTGATAACACACTACACCGTCAAGGACTGGAATCCTGCAGTGCTCGCAAGGTCCCCCTGCTCAAGAAAGCACATGTACAGGCCCGTCTGAAGTTTGCCAGTGAACATCTGAATGATTCAGAGGAGAACTGGGTGAAAGTGTTATGGTCAGATGAGACCAAAATTGAGCTCTTTGGTATCAACTCAACTCGCCGTGTTTGGAGAAGGAGGAACGTTGCCTATGACCCCGGAAACAACATTCCCAACATTATGTTTAAGGTTTTTTTTCTGATAAGGGGACAGGACAACTGCACCACATCAAAGGGACGATGGACAGGGCCATGTACCGTCAAATCTTGGGTGAGAACCATTGAAAATGTGTTGTAGATGGGTATTCCAGCATGACAATGACCAAAAACACACAGCCAAGGCAACAAAGGAGTGGCTCAAGAAGAAGCACATGAAGGTCCTGTAGTGGCCTAGCCAGTCTCCAGACCTTAATCCCATAGAAAAACTGTGGAGGGAGCTGAAGGTTCGAATTGCCAAATGTCAGCCTCCAAACCTTAATGACTTGGAGAAGAGTGGGACAAAATCCCTCTTGAGATGTGTGCAAACCTGGTGGCCAACTACAACGTTTGACCTCTGTGATTGCCAACAAGGGTTTTGCCACCAATGTTTGGCGGAGGGGTCAAATACTTATTTCATTCACTAAAATGCAAATCAATTTCTAACTTTTTTGAAATGCATTTTTCTGGATTTTTTGTTGTTATTCTGTCTCTCACTGTTTAAATAAACGTATCATTAAAATTATAGACTATAATAGATAATTTCTTTGTCAGTAGGCAAACATACAAAATCAGCAGGGAATCAAATATGTATATGTTACTCAGCAGGACCTGCAGCTAGCAGCAATATTTGTTGCTCATCTCCAGCTCATCAGCGTGCTCAATAAGGTGGCCTTTAACCCTTCGGTGGCCTGTCAGTCAGAGCCCGGCTCAAGCAGGCAAAGCAGACAATGCCAGCCCAGTTCCAGATGGACCGCAGCTGTGGTTCAGTGGAGCGTGGACAAACTGCCCTCGTCAGCTGCCTGCATTGCAGCTCTGCCGCATGTTACGCAAGCCGCTCGTTCGCTCTCTCTCCCTCTATCTCATGCGTGAGGAGGGCTCTTAATGGCACCCCGGTGACTCGGGGGAAACACAGAGCAAGCTCTTTTACCCAGCAAGCACTGTAGCAGACGCCTCCGTTATCATCAGAAACCGAGAGCGCGGCGAGAGGCTCGAAAGCACCTGAATTGTTTCCCCACAGACACAATGAGCTAAAGGAAAAACTAGAAAGAGACAAAAAATCTGAAGTCAAAGTGGAAACAATGTGCTTGACTTCATTCAGCCACGTGTAACATGGGCCATCATCCGGAACAATAGCTGTTGCTAGCCTACAGTCAAATATTAAATAGAGAAATCAAGAGCGGAGGAAGCCGGAGTGAATGTAAACGATCAGAGCGAAGACTCGAAGAAATGCAGCCTAAGCAAAATGAGGTCAACTGACATTTTAAACAATCTGGGTGAAGCTGCAGGCTGGTATGTGGCTGTTGCATAAAAATGCCTATAAGAGAAAAACATATTTGGGTGCAATCATAACATTTTCTTTGTTGACCTTGAATTCGACATTGATAGTTGTTGAGGCGGGCCAGTTGTCAGTCAATAGGTAGGTTACACAAGCACACATATACATATGGAAAAGGCACTGTAAATGACGCACATACATTGCACACATGCATTCATCCTATCGTTCATTAAAATGATATAATGTATCCCAAGACTGGGAGTAAACTCCAGGAGAGAGGGCTGACATCAGATCCCTGGGCCTCAGGGTGGTGCAGGCTAACTGCTGCACAGCCGCGTTAGTCACACTTAATGGCCTCAGTGAGATAAACAGAGCATGATGACATGGGCTAAATAACACATGCAGCCCCAGCAAGGGCCAACGCTCTGCTGATACGGCTGGTTTTAAAGAGTGCGGGGCAGGAGAGGATCACCCCACCAAACTTTGACTTTTCCGAGCAGAAGTGCTGCCATCATGGCATAAGGGTTTGTTGATGAGTAATTGAAAAGTAAATCTACTTAGATTTCATCTAATGGAATTAAATGAATGCAGAGATTCAAAGAAGTCAGTAATTCTGCAGAATTAGAAAATAACTGCTATGGAGCTCCTTTGCTATGTAAAGATGCTTTATTTGTAAGTGTAACTTTTTTACTCCAATTGGCAAAACAATAGACAATATTAGAAGGTCCCTCACTTTATTTAGTGTCAATAGACTCAAATGAATATTTGTGACTCATTAAAACAAAATAGCGTTTTGTTTAAAATGAATTCAAAATTCCTGTTGTTGTTTGTCATTTCATAAATAATACCTAGGGCCATTTGCTTCCAAAACTCTTTTTTTTTTTTTACTTAATCTAGTAATAGACATATTTAACTAATTAAAATCTGTATTGGTCCATCTCAAGCAACTTTATTTAATTTTGTTTACACAATTTTAAGCGGAAGTTGGATGCATTTTTCTCAGTCCTGTTACCAAAACTCTTATGTCTTTTACAAAGCATGTTAAAAAAAATTCAACACATTCCTTCACTTTTCCCTCAGGCAGGTGTTTATTTTAAGTAAATTGTTGGTTTCATGGTCAAAAAACACATGGTGTCTTTTTCTAAAGTACACAAACTCATTTTTTTCATTTTAAAGGTGACTCAGACAACAAGCTTATCAATTTTCTCTGATGCAATTTATATGACGGACCAAACGTAATTTTAAAAATGTGTTTTTTTTAAAGTAAAAAACTGTTTAGTAACAGGAATGAAACTGGGTAACAGGAATGATATACTGATATAGTAAAGATTGTTGAGCTAACCTGCTGAAAAGGCCAAATCATGTTTCTATTTGAAACTAGTGGTCTGCAGAGATTTTTGTCAGGGTTATGTTTATAGGGGTAAAAGACGGGTTGTAAGATATACTGTAAATAACGAAAAAATATATAAAATATTAAATAAAATTAATATTAAAAATTATAAACTTAACATATAATGCCTTTTCAGTTTTACTGGATAGTGTTTTCTTACAGCGCAAGGTCAAATTCAAACGCTATTCCATGTATCAGTCTAATACTTAAATGCCACAGGACAGAAATAGCAAGTACATGTTCTGTCATATTTGCAGCAATGTAATATAAAACAATGCAGGAAAAAACAGTGTTGTCTCAGTGTGGACAGAAGGCCAAAACGTTGAGAAAAAGATGCTTTTCAAACATAAATAAATAAGATGACACTACTCAATCCTGTTTCTATTACTCCGTTACTATATATAGGATATATGAATATATGAGTAACAGGACTGAAAGCAACAGGATTGAAACTTTAGGATAAAATTAGCAAATACAGTACATATAATATAGCCACCTGGAGAACATGATATTATGAGGATACTCAGCAAATAGTGATTCACCAAAAAATGTTATTTTTAAAATAAACCAGTACATCTAAGAAATAATTTAGGTAACAGGACAGTATATTTATATTGATGCTCCCAGCCACCATTACAATATCATCAAATATACAGAAAAGAAAATGAGACCGCTCGCTTTATATCAATTCACTGTCTTCAAAAGATCCAGATGTTGTAATATTATGCTGAAAATGTGTCTTGTGAAATTTTCACATTTTTAGAGGGGGGAATGTGTTAGAGGACTGAGTGAAAACCTGGGGACACAATTAAAATGTGTATTTTAACTACAATATTATAGATTTATTTTTAAATAAATGTATTTAAAGCACAGATTGGATATGGAGGTACACAAAAATGCAAAATAAAAATGGATTTTAAGGAATTTAAACATTATATTTCATGTTAAAATGTAGCGTTAGACACTGGAGACATGTACAAATGCTATATTTTCCTCGTTTTTAATGTTATATTTTAAATTAGCATTTAGATTAATGTGCAGGACACTTTGCTGAATAATAAAATGTATTTAATAGTTATTTGTACATATTCAGTAGAATTGCCCCATATTACCTCAGGCTTATAAGTCTGATAAAGCTACCAAGGTTAAGTTCACATCAATTAACATATTACAGTTTTCAGTTTTGTTTAATATGGTTATGTTCACACACGTTTCGGTTATAAACAAGAGTAATAAACCGAATTGACACCGCAAACTCACTGCAGATAAATTCAGTTATATCATACTGTCGATTATTTAAGAAAGTGACCTCATTTAGAGTAGGCTTAAATCCGCGATGTGTTTATAAACTAATTTAAACAAGTAGATATTAATGATGTATTTAGTATATCGACACAAAACTTTTTCTTACCTGTGGCATTCTCGGGGAAACCCATAAAGATGGCGCTTCCGTCGAAAGCAGAATGAAGATTAGCGGATGAATACATCATAGAAGTATAAACTGTATTAGTATGACAAATAACAAATGGCGCTATATCGTAGCTGCTTAATGGGGTTTGCGTCTTGTAAAATAATTGAGAATAACAAGTAATACTGAAAAATACAATAAAACAGCAGCTGTGCAAAATAAAATATAAATAAAGTAAATGAAAATTAAATAAACAGTGCCGAGTAAACAAAAAAAGTAGGCCCTACTTCTTTTTAAATCGAACTGAATTTTAAAATTTGGAATTCAGTTCGATTTAAAAATCGATTACAAGCATTCCGTTCACACTGAAAAAGATATTTATGGGATTTATTAACAAATTTATATTTTAGTTCGAAATGTGCTCATTAAGCTGGGATAAAAGGATTTGAATGTAGTTATTTAGTGGTTATACATATTAAAAAGGATAAACCAACTGATATGGTAGCCTATCTTTGCAGTGGAAAAAAAGGGGCATGTGTTCCAAGTGACTGCCATTCCATACATCCAATGGCTAAGACAAGGGAATTCCAGCTTCCATTTTCCCAAAATGCACTACAGCTAATGAAGGACCTGTGGCCTGTATATAACAGCACTAGTGTAGAGTAAACATCAATTATAACGCATTAGCCTCTCTCGCCCACTCTCTTAAACAGCAGTTCAGCGTAATGAGAGTGCTAGCCTTAACTAATCTAATTTGTGTCTCTCTCTCAATCCCAATGTTACCTCCAGAAAAAAAGCAGTAATGTAATATCTCAATATATATTTTTTTCTATCTATGCTTTATGTGAAATGTAAATTGGAAATGCCTTTATTGACTTCACCCAGTCTCAGTGTACAGGTTATAGTCGACCATGTGACTCTTGTGAAATATGTGTATAGAAGGCATTGAGTTGTTATTGTGACAGTCTTCAATAGCACGCTTTTTAGGTTAAACAAGGCTGAACATATCTATACAAGCAGATAAAACCCACCTATATTGAATCACACCAAGGCATGAAATTACTCAGAAGGAGGGCCATCTCATTTATGTGGAAAAGAAAACGAAATAGAGATGGGAAAGCTTGGTTTTGTTCTCAGTGGTACTCCAGGGGGAGTCGTGAAATAAAACACTTTCACATGTCAAGGAGAAAGTAAAATAAATTTAGAGTAGTGACACAGAAAGAGGCAAATATCCATTTAACAAGCAGGAGAAGAGGTGAAAAGATAGAGACAGGCCAAGGATGAGAAAATCTCTGGCGCCCTCTAGCCATAGTAGATAATAGTGCTGTCTGACAGTTCCTGATACATACTGTATGTGGGAGGACAAATGTTCATTTCTACCTAATATGTGGCTTAAATGTAGGCTATCAGACATTTAAAATATCAAGCAGCATAACAGACTATTTTTGTACAGCTAACATATTTGTAAGCCATGATTCCGGAAGCTTTGTGCATTCAAAATGGCCGCAGGTCTCTTCAGATCAAAAATAAGGTAAATACACATACAACTGAGGTCAAAAGTTTACATCCCCCTTCAGAATCTGCTAAATGTGAATTATTTTACCAAAATAAGAGGGATCATACAAAATGCATGTTATTTTTTATTTAGTACTGGCCTGAATAAGATATTTCACATAAAAGATGTTTACATATAATCTATAAAATAATAGTTGAATTTTTAAAAATGATCCCATTTAAAAGTTTACATACACCTGATTCTTAATACTGTGTTGTTACCTGAATGATCCACAGCTGTGTTTTTTGTTTAGTGATAATTGTTCATGAGTCCCTTGTTTGTCCTGAACAGTTAAACTGCCTGCTGTTCTTCAGAAAAATCATTCAGGTCTCACAGATTTTTTGTTTGTTTTTTTCCAGCATTTTGTGTATTTGGTCCCTTTCCAACAATGACTGTGTGATTTTGAGATCCGTCTTTTCACACTGAGGACAACTGGGGGACTCATATGCAACTATTACAGAAAGTTCAAATACTCACTTATGCTCCAGTAAGAAAAATATATATATTAAAAGCCAAAGTGCACTAAAATATGTATTTTGGGAAACATGTACTTATCTTCTGTAGCCTCTGAAGGGCAGTACTAAATGAAAAAAATATAATATTTAGGCAAAATAAAAAAAATATCCATTCTGTTCAAAAGTTTTTACCCCCCGGCTCTCAATGCATGTTTTTTTTTTCTTCTGGAGCATCAGTGAGTAATAGTTGCATATGAGTCCTTCAGTTGTCCTCAGTGTGAAAAGATGGATCTCAGAATCATACAGTTATTGTTGGAAAGGGTTCAAATACACAAAAATGCTGGAAAACCAAAGAAGTTGTGGGACCTGAAGAATTTTCTGAAGAACAGCAGGCAATTTAACTCTTCAGGGCAAACAAGGGACTATCGCAAAACAGAAAAACACAGCTGTGGATCATTCAGGTAAGAACACAGTATTAAGAATCAAGGGGATGTAAACTTTTGAACTGGGCTATTTTTATAAATTCAACTATTATTTTCTCACGTGGACTATATCTAAACAGCTTTTATGTCAAATATCTTATTCAGGTCAGTACTAAATAAACAACATTTTGCAGATTTTAAAAAGAGGATGTAAACTTTTGACCTCAACTGTAATGTAAATAAAATAAATAAAAATGGATTTCTATTCTGTTCATACCCTAATTAACTAAAAACCTGGCAATATGCAGTAATAAAATCTCAAGGTCTACTCACATTCTTCAGCGCCACCAGATGTGTTTGTGCAAGTTATTTTTCACTCTCTCTCCCTCTCCGAACGCTCCACAGGAGTGCCAAGTTGAGCTAACCACCCTCACTAGGCCGCCATATGGCTGCCTAGGAGCTCAGAACTCCAGATAGCACCGTGTATCATGCATGAGCGATCGGTGAAGCTGCTAATGTTGTAATTAGACAGGCAGGGGCAGGTCAGCTGATCCTTGAGGTTCAGACTCCTGATGATCTTATCCTCATTAGTGATACTGTGAAAACAAAAGAGTCCTCAGAGAACAACACCACACATATATTATCCCAGGGGGCACCATTTACATACTCTAGAGTCTAGACAGCAAATTAGGAATAATGTAAGGTCATCAATTCAATGTCAATTTAAACTAAGTTAGGCTACATTTTTGTTGGATGTAGTTGGTTTTGTGCTGATGAAACATGACAAGACAGCAGGCAGAAGTGAATGTACGGATCCAAACAATACATCAGGTGAGTCTTATAAAACGAATTAATTTTCAACCTTTTTAGCTGATATTTGGAAAACAATTTGTCTATTGACAAACAGAATATTAAATTAATAAACACTTTAGAATTAAATTAGGCCTACAATTGATTGCATTTTTAAAATTAATTTAATTCAAAATATTTTGGGTGCAAAAAGGGCTAATAACACCCTAAACTAAAAATGATCTATGCATTGTGACAAGAACAACAATTCAGTTAAAAATCAATCACTATTCCACATAACAGTACTTGATTGAGCTTGATGAGTTCAGCAAACAACACTTTTCAAAAGTTTGGGGTTGGAAAGATTTTTTTCTATTTTAAAGTCTCTTATGCTCACCAAGGCTGCATTTATTTAATTAAAAATACAATAAATAATATTATTGTAAACTATTATTACAATTTAAAATAAAGTTTTTTTTTTATTTTAATGTTTTAAAATGTATTTATTTTATTTATAATTGTTGTATTTTAATAATTTCTCCTGTAATAGCAAAGATGAATTTTCAGCACCAATTACTCGAGTCAAATACTTCTAATATGCTTTTTGTGCTCAAGAACTTTTCTTATTATTAATTATAATCAAAAACTGTTGTACTGTTTACTGATATTTGGAATATTTTTGCTAGATTCTTTGATGAATAGACAGCATTGTTGCTTTTGATCATTTTAATGCAACCTTGTTAGAAAAAAAACTACTTACTGAACCCAAACTTTTCAATGTTGTATAAGTGTGATCATATGTGACCCTGGACCACAAAAATACATTGTATGGGACAAAATGATCGATTTTTCTTTCAAGCCAAAATCATTAGGATATTAAGTAAGTATCTTGTTTCAAGAAGATATTTAGTAAATTTCCTATCGTAAATATATCAAAACTTAACTATTGATTAGTAATATTAATTGCTAAGAAGTTCATTTGGACAACTTTAAAGATGATTTTCTCAATATTTCGAATTTTTTTTTGCATCCTCAGATTTCAGATTTTCAAACTGTTGTATCTTGGCCAAAAAGCTTATTTATTCAGCTTTCAGATGTTGTATAAATCTCAATTTCAAAAAATTGACCCTTACGACTGGTTTTGTGGTCCAGGGTCACATATATGAAATACTGACAAACACTGTATAAGAAATATTTTGACCATATACACAGTGCCTTGCAAAAGTATTCATACCCCTTAATTTTTTTCACATTTTGTTTTGTTGCAGCATTATGTTAAACTGCTTTAAATTAGCCCCCCCCCCCCCAATCAATTTGCACTCCATACACTATAATAATGACAAAGCAAAAACCAGATTTGCAAATTTTACAAATTTATTAAAAATAAAACACTGAAATAAGTACATTGCATAAGTATTCATACCCTCAGTACATAGTTGAAGCACCTTTACAGCCTCAAGTCTTTTTGGGTATGATGTGACAAGCTTTGCACATCTGCATTTGGCAATTATCTGCCATTCTTTGCCTCACCTTTTCACCTCTCAAGCTCTGTCAGCTTGGATGGGGGCTGGCAGACATTTTCTAGAGTCCTAGTTGTTCCAGTCGTCTTCCATTATGGATAATGGAGGCTACATGCTTCTGTGAACCTTCAATGCAGCAGATTTTTTTCTGAACTCTTCCCTAGATCATTGCCTTAACGCAAGTCTGTCACTGAGCTCTACAGGCAGTTATCTTGACCTCTGCTCTGATATGCATTTTCAGCTGTTAGACCTTTTCTGAGAGGTGTGTGCCTTTCTAAATCATACTCATTCAAATAAATTTGCCACAGTTTAACTCCACTCGAAGTGTAGTAACATCTAGAAGCAATATGAATGCTCCTGAGCTAAATTTCGAGTGTCCCAGAAAAGGGTATGAATACTTATGCAACAGGATCTTTTCAGTTTTTTATTTTTAATGATTTTGCACAAATGTTAAAAACCTATTTTTTGCTTTGCCATTATGGCGTAGGGAGTGTAGACTGATGTGATTTAAAGTAGTTTAACATAAGGCAGCAACATAACAAAATGTGAAAAAAATGAAGGGGTATGAATAATTTCGCACGGCACTGTATCTGATGTTTGAAATCAAAAATATCAAACATCTTAGCAGGATTTAACAAACAATGCAGGAACATTTGATTAGAAAATGCACAATGCATTTCAGGAAAAAAAAAAATCTATAAAAAAATAATGTGAGCAAGTCAATAGGACACAAAAGCCAACAGTTACAGAGAGTGACCGATATATGTGTGCTTTCATTTAGTTTGTTCATTTAGATGTTTAGTATTACACAAAATCTTGAAAATACTTGGTACAAGCCAAAAATATATCAAATGAATATGAACAAATGAACAGAAAAGCCTCATAGAATGAATTACTCATAATCCTCCGAATTGTTTGGTTTGTTTAGCAGTGTGATCCCTTATGATGGCGCTTTTCTAAAACAAACAAACAAATAAATAAATAATAAAATAAAGATAAAACATGATCAGTTTCAAACCTTTTTCAAGAATCAGTGAACAAATATTGCCAAGACAGAAGCAGATATGCAATAAATTATATATGAAACATGGCAGTGTATGCAATGCTCAAAATGTGCTTGTCAGATAAAACTATTTTGTTCAAGGACACAGCTGACTGACTGATACTTACTCTCCAGAGTCAGGCTCTAAACCAGAGCTTCGCTGTGTATCTGTGTGCTCCTCGAATAGATCCAAACACAAAATAAGTCCCTGTACACACAGCCAAATGAGGGATAGAGCATGCCAAAACAATCTTTGGTCTGCAATTCAACAGGCAATGCCAAATACTGATGAGGTTTAGACAGTGCACCTGCATGGAATTAATGTTATAAACACAAATACATACAACTATATTATTATTATGGCAAATTATTGTCAAATTAATTTACTTGTACAAGCTAATTCATACAAAAAATAAATAAATAATGAAACTATTAACATTGTCAGTAAGATTTTTTGTCTTTTTAAACCAAGTTTGCATTAATTTGATCCAAAGAACAGCAAAAACAGTACAATTTTGAAATAGTTTTATAATGCTTTCTATTTGAATATATCTTGAAGTATAATTTATTCCTGTGATTTCAAAGCTGGATTTTTAGCATCATTACTCCAGTCATGATCCTTCAGAAATCTTTCTAATATTCAGATTTTCTGCTCAAAAAAATGTATTATGTTGAAAACAGCTGAGTAGAATTTTTTCAGGTTTCTTTGATGCATATGAATTTCAAAACAGCATTTATCTGAATTAGAAATCTTTTGTAACATTATAAATGTCTTTATCATCACTTTTGATCAATTTAAAGCATCTTTGCTAAATAAAAAAATTTATAATTTCTTTTCCCCCCCAAAAAGTTATACTGACTCCAAGCTTTTGATTGGTATAATGTTAGTCTTTTTTCTCAGATAAATGCTAATCTTTGATGATCTCTTTGCTCACCTGTTTTAAATATTTATGATAATAATATATGTTTCTTGAATAGCAAACCAGTATATTAAAATGATTTCTGAAGTATCCTGTGACCGAGTAATGATGCTGAAAATTTTGCTTTGATCAAAGGAATAAACTACATTTTAAAATATATATTAAAAAAAGAAGTTATTTTAAATAGTAAAAATATTTCAAAATTTCACTATTGTGCTGTACTTTGGATACAAAAAAAAAAACAGGCTTTGTGAGCAGAAAATATTTCTTTAAAAACCATTAAAAGTCTTACTGTTCAAAAACCTTTGACTGGAGGTGTGTGTTTATTGTAAAATTTTATTAGAAATGTATTTTATCATTTATAAAAATTTAAAATCATTTTAAGCAACAGCTGTATACAGTACTAAGCCTCAAACAGACATCTCCAGCACACATTCAAAGCAAAGCTGTTTCTATTTTATGCTCTCTGTACCAGGGACCCTTCTTTTGATCCTCAAAGCAAAAGGGTCAACAAACAGATGCAGGATGATTCCTGTGATGCTCTGAACTGACCAGCACTCAATAAATCTGAAGAGCCATCTAAAAGTTACTGTACAATGGTAGAAATGGATGCAATAAACATTCCATTGATTTTATAGATATCTTTTTATACATTCTTGCATAGTAGATAAGGCATAGAACAATCGTAATATAATATAATAGTCAAAAGTCACCAAGCCTGCATTTATTTACACACAGCAAGAACAGTACAATTTTGAAATATTTGTACTATTTAAAATAACTGTTTTCTATTTAAATATATTTTAAAATGTAATTTATTGCTGTGATTTCACAGCTGAATTTTTATCATTACTCCACTTAAATGATCCTTTAGAAATCATTCTAATAAAACATTATTATTGTTATCATTGTGGTTGAAAACATCCAAGTGGATTTTTTCAGGTTTCTTTGAATAATAAATTCAGAAGAACAGCATGTAACTGAAATAGAAATCTTGTGTAACATTATAAATGTCTTTATTTTCACTTTTAATCAATTTAAATCATCCTTGTTGAATGATTTGATATATTTTCTGATTTTTGGATCTTTCTATTTATTAAAAAAAAAAAGTACTCAATGGTTTTAAATATAATAATGTTTCTTGAACAGCAAATCAGCATATTACAATGATTACTGAGGGATCGTGTGACACTGAAGACTGGAGTAAAGATGCAAAAAATTTAGCTTTGGTCACAAGAAAAAAATACATTTCAAAATATACTCAAATAGAAAGCAGTTATTTTATATATTTTTAAATAGTCCTCTGTATGTGACCTCTTGAAATTTTCTCATTATATGTGAAAACAAAAAAAGGAGTGGGTTCAACCTTACCAGAAAAATATCACAGTAAAACATGGTACAGAACATCAGCCACTGATTCACACTGAGACCTTCATTGGAATGAATACATCTGAAGTGGAAATGAATGTGTCTTGGTTGAAAGATTTTTACCCTCACATTCAAATGGCACAAACAAAATCATATTCAGAATATGCATAATACTATATAGAAATATCAGGAAGACTAAGACAGACAGGGCTCTAAGGATGCTGTGGCTATAGATTAATATGACTGTGTTTAAATAGTCAAAGTTTAAACGATTCAGCTTGTCCTGCATTATTAACCAACAGACATCACCAGAGGTTGCAGCATGAATAGACAGGTCTAAAGGTAGTCAGTCGTTCATTTATTATTCAGCCTCTGGTTATAAATCACTGCATAATTGGTCTCTGGTAGGTCAAACAACAAGAGCAAGGCCAGGAGTCTATTTTGCATTCTTTTCTCTCACACTTTTTGTCTTTATCTGAACATCAACAGCACTGAATAGAGATCTTCCACTTTATTTATGAAAGATTGCATTTAACGGTTTTAAATAATCAAAGTTTATAATAATATACCCACTATATATGCTATATAACCACCAAGTCTCAGTAATACAGTTAGAGTGAATGGCATCTCGGGTTTGCTGGAGATTGACAGTTTGTTTTAGTTCCCAAATCTTATGTAACCACTCGCCAGAAATAATGCTTGACCTCATGTGGCAGTGAGCATGATGCATTGGAGTGCTGTGAAGTGGTTGTAAAGAGGTGTTACAGGCTCAGTATACAATGGAAAGAAATAGAAAGATTTGCTTTGGGTTATTAATAAATGTTTCCCCCATGCTGATGCAAAAAACCAACAGGCAAGCAATACGCAATCATTATGGGACTGTATTTTTTAAATACTGTACATAACCATGACCTTTTCAGCAAATAGTGAGTCATGACTCAGAGCAAACTGAGCCATCCTTAATGTTGATATTGCACGGCTGATTGGAATACGTGTTAGGAATATGCACAGTTTCACTCAAAAGTTTAAGGTCTGTAATTATTTTTCAAAAAAGTCTCTTAAGTTGCAATTATTTGACCAAAAATGCTGCTATTGAATATTGCTTTGCTTATGAGTATTTAAGACATGCTGCTGCTGCACAAATAGCATACATAACTAGATGAGTAGCAATTAAGTAGATGAGCCTTGCATGTTTTAAACATGTTTTAGCACTTAGCTAGGCGATGTTAACATGGCATAACATTTGGGCATGTTAGCATGTTGTAAGCATGTTTTAAAGTGATTAGCAAGCTGTTAACATGTTGTTAAAAAGTTTATAGCATGATTAACATGTTGCTTGCATATTTCTAACATGATTAGCATCTTGCTGGCATGTTTCTAGTGTGATTAGCATGTTTTAACCTGATTTAGAATGTTAACACAACCAAAAAAAAAAAGAGTTAAAACCAGCTGATTTTACAAAAGCAGTTTACAACCTGTTAAAACCAGCTAAAATCAGCCTAGACTGGTTGACTAATCTTAGCCGGTTTATGCTTGGTTGGTCTTTTAGCAGGACTCCCAGTTTGACCAGCTAAAAAGTGGCCAAAACCACCTTAAAACCAGCCTGGGAGAGCAGTCATTCAGCTTAGGCTGGTTTTAGTTTTTTTTTTTTTCTTAAGTAGTAGTTGTTCAGCTTTGCTATTGCAATAGACAGCTTAAATACACCATGAGTCTTATTGCACATATGAGTCTTGTTGTTTTTACCCCTTTTTGGTTTACAAAAACCGTGTGTCAGATCAGTTAGAAAAGATATAGCAACCCAAGTCAGACCAGTCTGAAGGTCTGACCCGAGTTTGGTGGTTGTAACTTGAAAACTTCTGGCTTTTTCAAGCCAACTTAATCCATCGCAGATCTAAACAGGTGGAGCTGGGGAGGTGGAGGGTTTCAAAGGAACTGCTTTAGTGAATGATAACCAGCCATTTAAATGTAAAGCAGCAAGCTTATTGGCTGTGTATGTAACATGAACTAATCGTAGTTTAACTCTGTGAATATCATGAGTTTGCATTAATGACCCATCAGCCTGCACCATCTAGAGTTTCATGACAGAACTTGGCATGTACATGAAATAGAAATATTTGTAACTATGTAAAAGACTTTGCTTGATCAATTTAATGCATGTGTGTGTTAAGGCCAAAAGCTCATATTTTCATAGGTAACTGACAAGTTCTTGGTTAAAATTCACTTTAAACAGACAACTAGAAAAAACGGCATTATGGAAAATGTCAAACAGGACGTGAGAGCTTTCACATCAATAATTCAGTGAGGCCACTATTAAGAGGGGAAGAGAGAATTATGGAGAGGCAATGAGACAGAAAGAGAAAGAGAAACAGTGACATTATGCCTATTATAAGAGGAAAAAGTCACATAACAAATATGGTGGAGTTACAGGCCACACACAAAAGAAGACCTGTGAGTCATCCAAACAGTCCTCCAGCAGAGAGATTTCTGAGGTAAAGCAGTTTATTCAAGAATTGCAGTACTCAGACACTGCAGACATTATTTCAGCACCTATACCAAAACACATTTAACAGAACTATAAGTAAGCTGGAGAGATACTGAGATACTGAAGAGTGTTGAAAACAACAGCAGTCAATATGTGAGTCACTGCTTCTTCATTGCAGGAAGTCTATTAAATGTCCTCTATGACTCACTCTCTGCCAAAAATAAACCTTGTTTTTCATTCAGATTTTGTTGGTCTATAAAAAAGTATATACTTTAAAATACACTGAAAACCCTGCAAACTTTAAGTTACTTGAGTATATAAAGTAAAAAAAAATAAAAAAAAATAGAATAGATCGAATAAGACATTTAATGTAATTTTAAACCATTATCGACATTCCCAGAGTTCCATGTAATGGTTCACATTTGATGGCTTATTTTTATTTTTTTGCATATGACACAATCCACCTTTTCTTAGTATAAAGTGATAAGTGTTTATAGGTGTTATAGGCTTTCTCTTTATCCACATGTGTTGATAAGGTTGCTCTTAGTATATTATAAAAGTAATTTGGTATATTAATACTGTTTCAGTTATTTAAATAAATTACCCTCGGTTTCACAGACAAGGCTTAAGGCTAGTCTCAGACTAAAATGCATGTCTCAACTCAAAATATCTTGCTCTGACATATCTTAAAATTTGTTCCGTCTCAAGATGAACACCTGTCCTGTAACATTTTCTTCAAAGTCATTTTGATAAAAGCTGCTTAAATATCTTTAACTAAGGCCTAGTCCTGGCTTAAGCTAAATCCAGTCTGTGAAACCAAGCCTTAAAGGAGTAGTTCACTTTTAGAACAAAAATTTATAGATAATGTACTCACTCCCTTGTCATCCAAGATGTTCATGTCTGTCTTTCTTGAGTCGTAAAGAAATTATGTTTTTTGAGGAAAACATTTCAGGATTTCCCTCTATATAATGGACTATGGTGCCCCAGAGTTCCAAAATGCAGTTTAAATGCAGCTTCAAAGGGCTCTAAATGATCCCAGCCGAGAAACGATCGGTTATTTTCTAAAAACATTTATAACTGATATACTTTTTAATCTTTACACAGAGTATACACAGAGCTAGACAAGATGAGCATTTGAGGTTTCAAAATAACCGATCGGTTTGCTAGAGAAGACCCTTCTTTCCTCGACTGTGATCGTTTAGAGCCCTTTGAAGCTGCATTTAAACAGCATTTTGGAAGTTCAAACTCGGGGGAACCATAAAAGTTCATTATATGGAGAGAAATCCTAAAATGTTTTTCCTCAAAAAACAATTTCCCCTAGACTGAAGAAAGAAAGATATGAACATCTTGGATGATAAGGAGGTGAGTACATTGTCTGTAAATTCTTGTTCTGAAGAGGACTACTCCTTTAATTTTGTCTGTAAAACTTACGATAAAGTTCAGGCAACCACAGCTGCCATTTTCTAAAATCAAATTTCACTGATTTTTACAAAATCTCATTACCAACCATACATTCATTTTTATTTAAACTGAATAACTTTCTGAATAACTGAATCTTTCTCTAAAAAAAAACCAAACAAAAAAAAAACAGACAAATTCAAGGTTTCCGTAAATAATTTTATTTGAATCATCTTTGACAGCCAAGAATGACAAGATCACAGTTTGTCTACATTGCTAATACCCGGGTGCTAATGTACAAAAATAAAAACTAAAGAAAGAAAATATTGGGTGCTCACCCTCTAATATTGAAATACTTCTCTATGAAATTGTAGTTGAAAAATCTTTCAAAATGAGTTTTATAAAACTGTTACCTTCTGAGAGGTAAAATTGAACAAACACAGACACAAACAGTCTGCTGGGTTAAGAAAGGACCGATCGATTGTAACCCTTACACATCGTCAACCTTGGACCGATCTACTCTGACAGAATAATGAAAAGCGTGAATAGTATGTGAAGAAACTACTTTGTGTAGAGGAACCCAAGACATGATGCACTTTAACATAGCTTTCAGTTCACATGGACTATTCAATGACATGGATGTAGAACAATAAATACAAGGAGAAAAGAACAGAAGCTTTTCTTTGCATTAGTAGTGCTTATTTGGCTAAAGAAAATGGAATGCATGGACAGTTTCATTCAAAAGAGGTAAAATACTATCAAGACAATAAATAATTCAAATAAATAGTGTCCTCTGTTGCTTGTCAGTTTGGACCTGAGAGGTAAAGACAGAAGTGACACACAGGGACCAACAGCACAACACAGCGCAAGTATATGACAATAAATGGGCTCTGGTTGCCCTTTTGATTAATACTCCAGAAGATACAATTTGAAGTTATCCAATGTGTATTTCATTTGCAGTCAGTTGCTTCACTCGAAATCCAATGAACATGAAACTGAAGTACAGACCTTTTCTTTCCCTGCACATCTCAATTTGATGGTGCTACAGTGTTTGAAATCAAGGCAATCTCCTACATTACTTTACGGCCCATTTAATGCCTGCTTGTTTATCAGTAAGGCAATATTTTTACCCCATGTTGGACTCACTGGGGGTTTGGGTTGTGCTTTGTGCAGCGATAATCTCAGGTGAATGGTTTAAAATCACTCGCATGGCACTTTCTGTAAGGGGCCGAATGTGCTACCGAATGCACAAGCTAAGCTACTCAATGTTACAAAATGTTCTCAAAAGACTTAGAAAGTTCATCTGAATGCTACAACTGGCCATAGACTCACTCGTAGGCACAATTAAAGGCTCTCCCAGACGAACCTAGTCACTTTTTGTAGGTATACAAACATGTGACATCTCATCAAAGCGTACGGTTCTCAGATGTGCTATTGTGGAAGAAAATAATTAAGGCTAACTTAATAAACAGTGGATTATCAAGCTATGTCAAACAGTGAGGAGATGCAACAGCAAACCCAAGGAAAATTCAACTGATATGGTACAGAAATGACCTACAATCATTTTAATCTCAAGAGTTTTCTCTTAGAGCAGGCACACTATGTTTTTCATTCAGTTAAACACATCTTAAAGCTAAAACATATCTCCTGGTCAAATGAAAACATGCAAAGAATGTGTGGGAACTTTTGGTTTAAGGGTGAATTTTTCTAAAGAAAACGAACCATGCTTTACTAATGCAAGCAAAAAAATAAGTTTCTGTAACAAGGCGCGACTCCTGGTCCACCGAAAATTCACTAGACTTAAAGGAATAATTAATCTATTTATGACAATAAACCCTTGATTTTCTTACCCTCAAGCCATCCTAGTTGTATATGACTTTCTTCTTTCAGACAAATACCACTCGGGAGTTACCCTGGAAATCCAGATGTCTCGCGAGAGCACAATTTGAATTGTCTCTGCAAGACACTCTGACATCGAGCAACGATGCACGTTACTGCATTATGTAAGCAGTTCTGGGAACCAATCAAACAAAATCAAATGATTCTGCGACGTCCAGAATCATTAACATTGAAAGATGGCTACAGATGAACACCAGTTGTTTGAAACGGCTTTGGCCGTTACAATGAACGAGTTAGACTTGGCTTTTCATATTAAAGAGGAACAGAAAACCACGCTCGAATCGTTCCTTTGCAAGGACATTTTTGCTGTTTAATCATTTTATTTAAAGAACCTTTCTGTTTCAGGCAAAAGAAGGTTCTTCAGATTATTAAAAGGTAAGAAAGAGATGATTCTTTAAAGAACCTTTGACCGAATGGTTCTTTGTGAAACCAAAAATGGTTCTATGGCAGGGTTCCCCAAATCTTACCCTGGAGGTCCAATGCGCTGCAGAGTTTAGCTCCAACCCTGATCACACTCACCTACCTGTTATTCTCTAATGATCCTGAAGACCTTGATTAGCATGCTGAGGTGTGTTTGATTAGGGTAAGAGCTAAACTCTGCAGGAAAATGGATCTCGAGGTCCAGATTTGATGATCCCTGTTCTATGGCATTGCTGTGAAGAAGTTTTTAAAGCAGCTTTATTTGTAAGAGTGTAGCATAAGCGACAGTGAGAATATGCTAGTCTCATGAGAACCAAGTTTTATATACAGCAAAGGAAAACCAGTCTCCTCTTGGCTTATATTGAAATCCTCTGACATTTTACGTTTACAAATCCTCATTTCGTACTTATAATTTGTGTCCGGTGTTTTGTCTTGCTCTCTCCACTGTGCTTCCGTGTTCGTCAGTTTTACAGAGTTTTACATTCATCCATTGTGTGTTTAATTATGGATGGATGCACTTTATTGGACTTCAAAATCTCAACAGCCATTCACTGCTATTATAAAGCTTGGAAGAGCTAGGAAATTTTTAATACAACTCAGAGTGTATTCATCTGAAAGAAGAAAGTCATCATACCTACAGTAGGATGGCTTGAGGGAGAGTAAATCATTGAGTAATTTGAATAATTTTTGGGTGAACTATCCCTTTAAGTACTGCTCAAGTACATTGACTCCATATATATTATACATCAAACATGAACTAGGAGGAAGTGATTCACACATTCTTAAACAGTGGGAGCTGTTATGATTGGCCAGGTTTTTGTGATTGATTGCATTGTTTAACACCCCATTTAAATAGGAAGTTTTTCCAAAAATGAAAAATGTAATTTACTCCAAACCTTGCATGTATTTTAGTAGATATTCTAAAAAAGGTCAGCTGTTTTTGTCCATATTATGAAAGTTAATAGAATCCAAAGTTTTCAATGAGAACAACATGAGGGTAAGTAAATAATTCTCATTTTTTCGGTGAACTATCCATCAAACATTAGACAAATTGCTTGTCGCTAAGATCTTGTTGAGTCGTGCCATGTTAGGACAAGTCCAAAGAGTTCAAAAACTGAGAGGCTTTCAAAATCTTAGGTACAGAAGGACAAAACAAAGCTAAATCTTGTTGGGTTTTACAGACACAAAAACAGTGTACCATTGTCCTATAAATGATCAATCATTGTACCAACAAGCATCTACATGTCAAAAAGACTGAATCCCACTCTATGCACCAAGAAATGACATTTTCTTAATAGTTATATAGACACACCAGAGGATTGACAAAGTGTCAGTTTGAGGCAACAAGTAGTAAACAACTCGGAGGGGATTGTAAAACATTGACACAATCTTTCAAATACTGTGTTCAGTTCAGACGGAAGCTGTTCCTCAGGGGGGTTACAAATGTTAATTGTACAAAGTATAAAACTTCTGTCAGACAAACTTAACTCTAAATAAGACCTATCCCTGTTTTTTCTTAATGTAGCGTACATGCAGGAGGTGTACACAACTTATCGTGCTATCGGTACAGTGCATGCTTTCAGTACCATGTGTCCACTGGATTTAGTTTTACTCTTCCAAGCAGCTGGGGTTGGAAACCAAGTACTAATCTATCAATTCTAATCAAGGTAGTCACTGTAAATTAGGACTAAGGCAACAATGTTCCATATTACAGGAATCATGCAGATTTAAAATGCTCACAGCCACTGCCGTAGACACGAAACTGCACCATCAGGCCACGTACAGCAGTGTCAGCTACAATTTCAGGTAATCAGCAGTGGGGGTCTGACATTCTCTCTCGTTTAGACGACTTTTCAGAAAGATGCAAATGAAACGGGTGCCAGACTTAAACACATGCTTGTACAAGAGGATGAATACAACTATCTGAAGAACACACGGTCACAAACAGAACGCAAAACTACACTTTGTAAGATTTCTGTTCCAACACATAAACATTGTATTCTAACTGAGATCTCAAATTTGGTCTCTCTCTTATTAATAGAAGATGCCTTTAAGTATAGCAGCGTTTAATGAAAAAGTGCAGAGCCAAATGTTTTCATCATTCCTTTTTCCTAATCTACAATTGCACTTACTCACCATCACTTAGTAGCTAATAATACGCTGAGTAATATGCACTGGAGCGGAGGATTCTTGGATGCACTACAGTAAAACCTCTGGTAAAGCTACAGGTTACCTCTAAATCGTGTAAGTGCTTTTCAATGTTGGCAATAAATAATTAAAGGCCTCTAATTATCAATATATGCTTGAATAAATTCACACTGTGGTATTTCTCTCTGGTTAAAATTGATCCTGAATAGTCCTAACTGTGCTAATACAGTACCAGTGAGTCTTTCCTCTCCAATATGGGGATTCGTTAATTGGAAACTTTACGTCAACTGTAACGTATACTTTGTTGGCAAGTGGAAACTGCCATCTAACAAACTCACCTAATTAAGTAAGAATGCTGACTTTCTATAACTCTCTCTTCGAATCTGTAATACATTTTATTTATTCGCCTTTTTACATGCTGCGCCCTCTCTGTTCTGCAGGTACTTATCTAGCTCCGCCTCTCGCTTCACCGCTTCTGGGTTGACTTTTGGGGCACCAGGAAAACATACCAGCACAACACTCATGTTATCTCGACTACCCTGTTAAGAAACAAATTAACACAGAGGGAATGATTAATGACAGGTTACAATGTTAGAACCACTTATAAAATGTCATAAACATCATGTAAAAATGTATAATTTATTTATTTTTTTAGTTTGGGATCAGTAAGATTTTTTTATGCTTTTTAAAGAAGTTTCTTATACTCATCAAGGCTGCATTTATTTGATCAAAAATGTAATACTGTGAAATATTATTACGATGTAAAATAACCTTTTTTTATTTTAATATTCATTCAAATCTAATTTATACCTGTGATCAAGGTTACATTTTCAGCATTATTTCTCTATTATTCAGTGTCACATGTTCCTTCAGAAATCATTCTAATGCTGATTTATTAATATTAATATTTTTTTTTAATCTGCAATACTTTTTTTCAGAATTCTTTGATGAATAATATACACTACCATCCAAAAGTATTTGTATTCTTTCTTTTTTGAAAGCAATTAATAATGTAATTTAGGAAGGATGTTAAATTAATAAAATAATAGCAAAGACTTATATTGTTAGAAAAGATTTATTTTTAATAAATGCTGTGCTTTTAAACCTTTTCTAATTAATGAATCCTCAAAAAAGTATCACAAGGGCCAAAAAAATAGATTTTTATTTTTAATAAAAATTCAGTTTTGCATCACAGAAACAAATTCTATTTACTAATTTACAGTATATTAAAATAAAAACCATTATGTTATATTGTAAAAACATTTAGCAATATTACTGTTTTTTTTCTTCAGTTTCTTGATCAAATAAATGCAGCCTTGATGAGCCTAAGAGACTTCTTTAAAAACATTACTGATCCCAAAAAAAAGTTTAGATAATCTTAAAAAAGTCTGACTGATCCCAAACTTTTGAACAGCAGTGTGTGTGTATATATATATTTCATAATATTTGTAAAAAAAAAAATAATGTTTACTTTGCAAAAATATATACTAAATTATGTATATTTCTGTAATTTTTTTTATAAATATTATGAATTGTTTAAAAAATAATGTCTCATCACATTTTTGGAGAGTCGCACCATATGACACGTTATAGTGTGAACTAAATTTGCCTCGTCATAAACAGGTCAATGTTTCTGATCATTTTAAAGACACACAGTCATGAGGGTCTGCAGTTGTCTTTTATATGATATAATTTCCTTTTTAATGTTTTTTTTTCTGTGCATGGTTGCACCACATGACTTGTCAAACAACTTACTTTTTTTATTTTATTTTTTAAATAATTGTATTTTTTGATTACCCTTTTTTTTATATATCAGGGATCATTTTATTTAATTAATGAATGAATGATTTTATTTAATGATTAATTAATTTCCCAAATGAATTTAAATTCAGAAATTAAAACCATTTCCATAATAGTGTATTTAGGTAATTCATGTAGGGCTATGAAACGATTAATCGCATCCAAAATAAAAGTATATGTTTACATTCTATATATTTGTGTGTACTGTGTGTATATATATATATATATATATATATATATATATATATATATATATATTTATTTATTTATTATGTATATATAAATACACACACATACATGTATACATATTTAAAAAAAAAACATGAATATATATATATGGGTTACAAATATAAAATATTTTTCCTTATTATATACATGTATGTCTGTGTATTTCTAAATACACACAGTAAACACACATAGTACATAAACAAGCTTTTAATTTGCCTGCAATTAATCGTGATTAATCATTTGACAGCTCTAAATTGTGTATAAATAGCCTTTTAATGCATTTTTGACCAATTTAATAGATGCAGGTAAAAATAACCCATTAGCATCCAACTCGAATTGACCTTACCTTGTACAAACAGGTGTCCACAATCTCATTACACACTCTCTCCAGGTCCTCTGTCACTTCCAAGCGTGAGCGCACGAAATCACACAGTTCTTCGTTGGCCATGACGTCCCAAATGCCATCGCAGGCCAGCACCACAAATTCATCCTCAGTCTCAGAGCGTTCGATCTCGTACACTTCGGGCTCTGGGGACACCAGCTGCTCGGTGGGGCCTTTCCCATGTACGCACTTGTAGTCGAAGTCGCCAAGAGCACGGGAGACGGCGAGGGAGCCGTTGACCCTCTGGATCATAACCGAACCACCTGCGTTCTGGATTCTCTCCTTTTCCAGTGGGTTACTAGGCTTGTGGTCCTGGGTGAAGAAGTGAACGCGACCTTTGCGGCTCAGCAAGGCTCTGGAGTCACCACAGTTGATGAAATAAAAATGATGTGGGGAGATCATCACACCCACCGCCGTCGAACCACTGCGGTCCGCTCCGTGCTTGCGTTCGGACATGGCCCGCATGTGCTCGTCGATCTGCAGGAAGCCCGTGCGGATTCCACATTTCACATTCTCCACGGAGGGCTCTGCGTTAATTAAATCCCCACCTCCTGGGCAGCCTCCCCTGAAGTCAGAGTTGGTGGTGATGTGTTCCAGCAGATGCTCACAGCAGTAACGGGCAACCTGGGAGCCTGCGTGCCCATCGTACACCGCAAAAAAAGACCACAGGCCGAGGCCGTAAGGCAGCCCCATCACAGCCGTGTGAGCGTCCTCCATCTCCACACGCCAGCCCTGCATGCTGCTGAGTCCATAGCGCAGGCCGTTCCCCTCCCCATGAGCGTTGTGCTTCTCCATCTTTGGCTTGTCTAAGAATGCACCCATTCTTCTTATTTTGCTCTGACACAAACATAACCACAAAACAAAGTGAGCAAAGCTGCTCCTGTATGACATAAGTGACTCTCATTCACTCAACACTGACAAAACAACAACAAATTCAGACATCTGACAGATATGGGATGATGATTTACACGATAAGCCACAGGTGCGGCAGGCTTCCAGTAGCAAGTAAACTGTTTAGATAAATGTTTACGTTATTACGTCAATGAGGTAAACGTGTTTGCCTAACGTTACAAACCCACTGTTGTTTAGATTTTAGCTTCCTTTTGAGAACCAACGCAGCAAAATGAACAAACCTATATATCGTCAATAAAACTGTGATGTGTTTACTAATGAAGCCACTGCCCTTATCAGCAAATGCGAACTGCTGCACACCGAGATAGCATTAAGAGGCTAACTCCTCTATGTACGTCAGAGTGACATAATATGACTTACCCAGCTTCTTCGTGGTCTTTGCTGGATGCAGAAACACCGAGGCACGAAAGCCGCGGTTAAGAGCCTTAATATCAGAATGCTGGGCCGGGGAGCAAACACTATAAACCAGCGCTCACAGCCAAAACACCCATCAATCGATGGCTAGTCAATTAGCACGCAACTAACGCCAGAAATCGATTACGAAAATAAAACTAAAAAAATATATAAATATATGAAAAGCATCACATGAGCCTGTTAAGGCAGTCCGCAGCTGGGCGGTGGGGCATTTCTGGCTCCGGTTTTTTGTTTTCCCGAGGGGGGGCTACCGGAGCCTCGCGCTCAGAACACCTCTCTCTCCGCGCGGACGGGTTTGTTTGAGACCCGGATGCTGCAGCGGATAGTGCGCGTTCTGCTCTCGCTATTACATCATCACTGCCACGCAATTGAGGGCTGGAAATAGATCCATTGATGAGAAAGAGGTACCGTTACGTTACACACAGCAGTGAGACTCTTGCTGGTTATTTAACTGTGCTTAGAGGGGTATATGGCTTAAGGTCGTTTATAGAAGAGCGCATTATCGTGCAAATCCATTGCAGGTCGTTATCTGACAGAAATAATGGCATTTAAAAAGTTTGGGGTCAGTACATTTTTATTGTTTTATTATTATTATTTTTTAAGAAATTAATACTTTTATTCACCAAGGATGTATTAAGTTAATAATTAAAAGTTAATAATAAATAATTTACATTGTTATAAAAAAAAATATTTTGAAAAAACACTGTACTTTTTAAACTTAAGAATCCTGAAAAAAAAAAAAAATCACAGGTTCCAAAAAATATTGTTGATATTATCCAGCATTGATCATTCTAATAATAAATCAGCATATTAGAATGATTTCTGAAGGATCATGTGACACTTAAGCCTGGAGTAACAGCTGATAAAAAATCAGCTTTTCATCACAGGAATAAATTCTATTTGAAAGTATGTTAAAATAAAAAACATTATTTTATATTGTAAAAACATTTTGCAATATTACTGTTTTTTCTGTATTTTTAATCAAATAAATGCAGCCTTGATGAGCATAAGAGACTTCTTTAAAGACTATGACAAGTCTTACTGACCCCAAATTTTGAACGGTTGTGTACATTTTAACAGATTATTATTAAGTCTGACTTGTACGGCTTTTGAAAACGTGACAAATGTATGATACAAAAATACACTGCTGCTTAAAAGTTTGGTGTTTTTAATGTTTTTTAAAGACTTTCCTTATGCTTATCAAGGCTGCATTTGTTTAATCAAAAATACAGAAAAACTGTAATATTGTGAAATATTATTTCAATTTAAAATAACTGTGTTCTATGTGAATATATTTTAAAATGTAATTTATTCCTGTGATGCATTTTCAGCATCATTACTCCAGTCTTAAGTGTCACGTGATCCTTCAGAAATCATTCTAATATGCTGATTTATTATCAATGTTGAAAACAGTTGTGCTGCTTAATATTTTGTTGGAACCTGTGTTTTTTTCCAGGATTCTTTAACAAATAAAAAGTTTAAAAGAACAGTGTTTATTTAAAATCAAAATCTTTTGTAACAGTATAAACTACCATCTAAAAGTTTGGAGTCAGTAATTTTTTATTCTTTCTTTTTTATTTGAAAGAAATTAGTACTTTTATTCACCAAGAATGTGTTAAATTGAAAAAGAGTAATAGCAAAGACTTATATTGTTAGAAAAGATTTATATTTTAAATAAATGCTGTTCTTTTTAAACCTTTTATCATCAAGAATCCTGAAAAAAATCACAGGTTCCATACAAAATATTAAGCAGCACTGTTTCTAACATTGATAATAACAGTAATTAATCAGCATATTAGAATGATTTTTGAAGAATCATGTAACATTGAAAACTGAAGTAATGGCTGATAAAAAAAATCAACTTTGCATCATAGGAATAAATTATATTTTAAAATATATTAATATAGAACACAATTATTTCAAACCGTAATAATATTTCACAATATTCTATTTTTTCTGTATTGCATTGTATGTCTGTATTAAGTAAATGCAGCCTTGATGAGCATATAAGAATTCTTTAAAAACAAAAACATAAAAACTAACCAATCGTTACCATATAACCCTTAATATTAGACTAGGAATGTTTAGTATTATAAAAAAAAAAAAAAATACAAATGCTTAAAGGTCAAAAGGTGTTATTTATGTCAAAGACAACTTAAATAGAATGCCAGGAATGTCCCTTTTGCTGCTGTTTATTTTTAGATGTCAATAGAGGACATAGAGGCTTCACTACGCTAAATAAACTGCTTTTTAGAGAAAACAGCTCATCATTTAATGAATCCACAGCCTATCGGCTAATCTTCAACATGTTTTACACTAATCAATACTTTTGGACTCAACTATTTTTAGAGTTACACTGAAAAAAAATGCCGTCTTAAGAGAAGTCTCTGACTTTTTGCAACAGATGGGCTTCAGCTTACGGCACTACTCTTTCATTCCTATGGTATCCATTAAAACAACTCTGACTGAAATTCAATTGACTGTAATGTGATTACAGCCTTTATTATGTAATGTGACTGTACCTGCAACACAAAGTGCACTATAGAGAGCAAGGACATTTTTTAGCCAATGTTAACATGTCATTTATGGCCACCCATGAACATTAATGGATTCCACAGAATGTATAGTGTCACCATGCTTTTGTATCATGATATATACAAGGCTGCACTCTCTATAATGCTGATGACTGGAGGTAAATAATTCATGTGAGTCCAAATTAAAAGCTTCTTACATTAAAGATATGCTGTCTGCAGGATGACTTATGTGTGTTGCTCATAATGCAATGTGCACTTAGGGTAAGTAGCTTCTTGCTCTAAATGCCAAAAGCATTTGACCTGAATGAGGTAACCTCCAGTTAGATTGGCATTGTGATGCTGAATTGCACTGTTTCTAATATATATCAAAACAAAAAAGCCCTAAAGCTATTACCAGGCTTTTCCACTGTCTGTTAATGGTTATGCTGAATTATATTGTAGCTATAAAATAATACAGTGGTTCTTAACTTATTTGGCTTCAGGACCCAAATCGTATATTGTACTTCAACACAAATGGCCATGCCCACTCTTAAGGAAAAATCAGGTGGATAGAGGGTTTTTACGACGCTTCATCAATCGACAATATTGGCGGCACTGAACGTAAACGATGCCACCGAACCGAACGTAACTTGCATATTTTGCTGCTAAAAATGGTCAATTATTGTCATGTTTTGGGCTATACTAATTGGTCGGACTGGGAAAAACATTTGGAATACTATAGACTGACAAAAGTTATAACTAGAGTGCAAAAAAAGTGCTGAGGAACAAAAGACATTTGTGGTTGGCCAAAATGAACCAGGATTTCCAATGCAAGAATCTTGACAACATTTGTGTCTGTTCTTATCATTTCTAGTCAGGTAGGTGAAATATTAAGATAATATCTAAATTAATACTGCTTGTATGTTCACCACTTATTAACTTTAGTTTGTGAAACTATTGCATCCTGTCTTGCTTACTAAGTCTTCTCTATATGACTTAGCAGGTTACACACATTTTTTCCATGGTTTAGACAGCAGAAATTAGAAGAACAACGTAGTCAGTAGTACATTAACAATGCAATCAATGCTGTAGTTTACATCTGAGTATCTCCAATATGGCCGTGCATCTGGGTAACTGACCAAATCGTGTCATAAGAGCAAACCCTTTATAGGCTGACCAGATTTGGTTTCTAAACATCCACTGAATTTCTAAATGTTTCATGATCTTGGCAACCAATAATTCACTGCACAAAATATTTTTGGGTTGCAATTATAACTATGATAAGCAGCATTTTATCAGAACAGACCTGCTGCAACCAATTTTTGGGATGTGACCGACCAGTAAAGGTCCACTGGAATAAGCTATGAAAATGCCACTCTTTGACTCTCTCATCATTTGAAGTATGTCAGATATGAAACAAGTATGAAGGTTATGTACAGAATGATTTGGATGAATGACAGAGGAAGAGATGCATGAATTTTCAGACTGCCTACTAAATTGGCAACCGCAGGTGAAGTATCCAGAGCAACGTGCCACAACAATGACGCCCTCTTTCCAAATTCCAGACCGTGTATTTGGACTCTGTTGTCTAAAGCAATAACAACAACAGCTGCAGAGAAAGTGGAAATGTGTGAGGCAAAACCAAGTGACTCACAGTTTACTGTCATCAACATCTTTTGTCTCAGGAGATCATACAAACACAGTAACACCTGAAGAAATTGATATAGCTACAAACATCAGCCTAGAAAAAAAGGACACTGCAATATTATATATTATTAATCCTGACGTTCTTGGAGGTCATTTTCAGTACAGTCGATAATATGACACATGTCAGTTTATCCCTAGTTAATACATAACTTTATCTCTGTCTGAGTCTTGTTTTCTTCCAAGCTCTGATTTTCATTTAGATCATGAAAACTGCACCTGCGATGGGCTGTTGCCATGTTCTTTGCCAAACAGTAATTGAAATGTTATTGCCAATCTCCCCCTTTCATCTTTTCTCATCTCCACCTTTTCTCAAGGACAAAGGAGCCACATTGCTGTCCTTTTACTGAAAAGCTCTCAATAAAGATACTATTATTTTTTGTGTGACAAAAAAAATATAGTTGCAATTGCAGCAAGTGAAGCAATGAGTAACTGAAGCCATTTTAAGATATTTTTAGTAAAAATGGGTGAAAAATCATAAAAACAATCACTAGTAATATTTTAATGGGTTATCACTTTTGACCAATAGGTGGCACAGTTATCAAATCGATGTAGTGTGTTTAGTGTCAGGTGAAAATGATACACACAAAGTTTGGTGTCAATATGTCAAAGCTTTGCAGAGATACAGCCTCAGAGTCATTTAGGCATCATGGCTCAAATTTGTTGCATTGCTATTCAAAAAACGGTTTTGTCTGTTGACACATAAACCATAACTTTGTGTCAGAACAGTCTGAAGATGATCTGACTCGATTTTGGTGAAAATTGGATTAGCGGTCTAGAAGGAGCTCCAAAAAGTAGCTTTTCAACATAAATCAAAATTGCAGACAAAGTTCTAAGGCAAAATTGGTACCTATTCTCTGCATGAACCAAGGAATATTTGGAGACCAGGTTAATTACAATAGGCAAATGCAGTCAAAAGTTTTGGAAATTTCATTATTAATGGTTAATTAACGGATAATGGTTTATTACTTGTGACCAATAGGTGGCGCTGTTACCAAATTGATGTGGCGTGCTCAGTGTGAGGTGACAATGGCACACAGAAAGTTTGGTGTCAAAACACTTACCCCCAATTTCCACCAGATGCGTAACGGCTCCGCTGCGTGACAGCTCCGTGTTCCGTCGTCCGTCAATACCCACCAGGTCCGGATTTGTTGCGGAACGGCTGCGGTCATGACTGACAGCTGACGTCACGAGGCCCCATGTAATCTCGCGAATTCTGGTGTGATCGCGCGATATGTAGTATATGTAGATAATGTTGTCCTTATAAAAAGGATGTGAGGGGTCATAGATGATGGGTTGATTCTGTACCTCAATAATCAGCATTTCTTCATCCATCGTGTCAACGGGGTTAAAACTTCAACAAGCCTGTCTCCGCCCATTATGATGTTTTCAAGGTGTAGTGTAGGGAAATATGAGCGCGGTGTATTTTATTTTGAAAATTAAACGGATCTTTTATTTTGTTTCTGGCTGTTCTGTTTTGTCACTCGACTTCCTGTCCTGCGTACTCTGCCCTGTAGTGCTGCGGAGCGCTCCGGCATCCGTCAAAAATAGAAGCTCTGCGTATCTGCTCCGGAGGGCTGCGGATCGCCGGAGTCGGAACGCAGCTGTACCGCATTCAGTGGAAATACACTCATTGACTTTAATGGAAACCTATTGACTCCGCCGCCGTGCCGGAGCCGTTACGCAGCCGTTACGCATCTGGTGGAAATTGGGGGTTACAGAGATACAGCCTCAGACTCAGTTTGGCATGATTCAGGTAAATTTGTTGATGTGTTACACAATAATCATTTTGTATATCAATACTAAATCCATACCTTTTTGCCAGCATGGCTTAAAGATGATCTGAGCCAAATTTGGTGAAAATCGGACCAACACTCTAAGAGGAGTTCGAAAAAGTATGTTTTCAACATAAAACAAAATGCCGGACAGGAAGTTTGGTTGACTATGGAAAAATTGGTAGTTCTTGACATGAACAAAAGAATATAATGAGACAAGTTTCATTATAATAGGGTAATACATTCAATACATTTTTGCAAATTACTTTATAACTTTTGACCACAAGGTGACCACGAAACTTTTTGAGTACAATCAGAGCATGATGCCGAAGACACATAGCGAGTTTCGTAATGGCAATGCGTCCATAAACTATAGCATTTTATAGGTATGGTTTGATTTGGCATCGTCTAAAGATGATCTTAGCCAAGTTTGGTAAAAATCAGACAAACCATCTAGGGGGAGTTTGAAAAAGCTGTTTTCTCAAACTATTAGAAATAGTGATAATTAGAGGGAAAAAGCATTCTAGACCTTCTTTTAGACATAAACATGAGTGAAATTTTGGACAAGTGGTGACACTAGAGAGTTTGAGTTAGAGACTCCAAACTTGCTATGGTTAATGTTGAGACTATCCTCTATCTGTGTGCCAAATTACACTAATTTCCTGTGGTTCTGTGGGCTGCCATAAAGTCAAAAGCTGAAGAAACAGAACAATAAAAAATCTAATGGACACAAGAAGTGGCCCCTAAAAAAATGACACACTTTTTCTGTCTCATGGCCATGTTTTGACATTTTAGATATGAACTTTTATTGTTTTTGCATTATTATTTTATTATTTTTCAATTGTCTATCTTTTGGCTCCTCATAAATTCTCAACAAACAATTGTTCTGTCTGTATTTAGGATCAACATTTGCATGTAATAAGATGCTTTATTTTATTAAAAATATAAAATCCAGATGATCACTGATACAAAAAACCCAAAACAATTATATTAAAGTGTTTTGCTAATATTGCAAAACTAACATTAAGATTAGAGATTAATGTTCCATATTCAATCTTCACATGACATCTCACTATTGCTTGAACAACAAAAGGAGACATCTAAGCTCTTTTTGTTGTTGAACCCCGGTGAGACCGACCAAATGGACATCAGCCAAATGAACAGCTACAATATTAGATCTAGTAATGACATAAGATAATTTTTGGTCTTATTCCTGTGTAAAAATCCTTTCCAGTGTCCTCAATTCCAACAAGGGATTACAATCTAAAGACACTGTGGATTATCAATACCAGCTGAGCTCCGCTGTAATACGGTCCAAGTGAAATGGCACACACAAATCCATGGCCTAATTTTTACACTTGCTTATTTGCTGTAATTCTAATCTGACACAGAGAGTTCTGATGGTTGGTGCTTTGAGCAGTGCCACTGACCTTGCTGTTGACAGCAGCTGAGTTTATTTCTATGTGAAGATGATAACAACAAAACAATAAATTCTTTGGATTAACTCCCTTTGTTCCTGTCTTTGTGTAAATCAAATTGCTTCTCTTTCTCTGGTTGACTATACTGTGATTGGTAAAGTGTCTTTCATAAACTGCACATTACTTTAATTTCACTAGAATGCTATTAGGATATGTACATTTTAATGTTATTTGAAATTGAATTGTAATTTATATTTAATAATTACATATTTTTAATAATTGCATCCATTTGAAATAAGTAAGTGAAATAAGTGAAAACTGCAAATACACAAAATAAAAACACTTATTTATCTACTATGAACTTCTGGTTGTATTCAAAACAACAGGGAATAAAATTCAATACATACTATATATATTCTTAAGGTGTTTAAATTTTGCTGGCCCACTTTTGCTGAATGTGGGATTCAGGAAACTGGTTGTTTTATAGATGACATGTATCATTTACATTTTTAGAAAACAAAAATGAGACTGAAGTCTGGAAATTTAAGTCAGAAATTGAAAAAAATGGAAAGAAAGAGCAACAAGGAAATGCATGAAGTTCAATCTGTGAAGTTAAGACAAGATGAGAGGAGAAACATATAGATGTAGAATATAAAGCTTTAAACTATGGACAAATAAATTGTTCAAAGTAGAGACAGCATATACAACATACGGTTATCATTTTAAATGTTCCTATTGTTGATTTTTAGCCTATTTGTTTTTGCTTGTTGTGTTACAGTCACATCTCTAATATACTTTAGAGGTCATTTTTTATGTTGTTCTTTTAGTTGTTTGAAATTTCATACATGAATTGAGATGTGGATTTACACTTGATTTACTCATAACCTGTAAGTTAAATATTTTTGTTGTTTGTTAAATATGTTTGTCTGATCATGTGTGTTAATAAATAATGTGTTTTTTAATTAAGATGCAGAATAATTTTGATAAATAAGGAATGGCCCACTTTACCTGAAAATAAAAGTGCCTGGAGTATATGACCCCAAAATGTTTATTGCTATATTGTCTTGCAAATAACACTTTATATGAACTGTATTCAAAATCAAATATTAAAGCTGGACATTAAAGGTATAACAAAAGTAATAAAGAAAAATAAACATTTAAATGACACATTTTACAAAAAGTTAATTCCCCTGAACTTTACCTGAATTCATCATAAGTATAAAAAATACACAAAAAAATAAATAAATGTAATAAATAAATGAATGAATAATTAAATACATGTGTAAAGTAAAAAATAAAATAAAATAAATAAACAAAAATAAGACCAAAATATTTAGATTTTTTTTTTAATTTCACCTTATAATAATTTTTGACACAAATTTTAACATCAAGAGCAGTGTTTATGTTTTTTCTCCCTCCATAAAACAAAAGGAAAAAACTACTGAAAATACCATATTGCAATTCTATCGCAATGCTGTAGCATTAAAATTTCTTCGACTACACTATCACAGCAATCAGGTCAACTTTATACATTCTTTGTATGATTTCCTCAACTGGAATGTTGAGAAAGTTTAAATTAAAAATTGCAAATTTTTCTTCTCATGTTTCTTTTATATACATACAGTGGTGTGAAAAAGTGTTGGCCACAAAAGAGGTCACAAAACACCCCACAGCAACATCTAAAGAACTGCAGGCCTCAGATAAGGTCAGTGTTCATGACTCCACCATAAGAAAGAGACTGGGCAAAAATGGCCTGCATGGCAGAGTTTCAAGACGAAAACCGCTGCCGAGCAAAAAGAACATAAAGGCTCGTCTCAGTTTTGCCAGAACACATCTTGATGATCCCCAAGACTTTTGGGAAAATACTCTGTGGACTGACGAGACAAAAGTTGAACTTTTTGGAAGGTGTGTGTCCCATTACATCTGGCGTAAAAGTAACACAGCATTTCAGAAAAAGAACATCATACCAACAGTAAAATCTGGTGGTGGTAGTGTGATGGTCTGGGGCTGTTTTGCTGCTTCTGGACCTGGAAGACTTGCTGTGATAAATGGAACCATGAATTCTGTTGTCTACTAAAAAATCCTGAAGGACAATGTCCGGCCATCTGTTCGTGACCTCAAGCTGAAGCGTACTTGGGTTCTGCAGCAGGACAATAATCCAAAACACACCATCAAATCCACCTCTGAATGGCTGAAGAAAAACAAAATGAAGACTTTGAAGTGTCCTAGTCAAAGTCCTGACCTGAATCCTATTGAGATGCTGTGGCATGACCTTAAAAAGGTGTTTCATGCTCGAAAACCCTCCAATGTGGCTGAATTACAGCAAGATGAGTGGGCCAAAGCAAGTTATTCATTGCAAGTTATCGCAAACGCTTGATTGCAGTTGTTGCTGCTAAGGGTGGCCAAACCAGTTATTAAGTTTAGGGGGCAAACACTTTTTCACACAGGGCCATGTGGGTTTGGATTTTGTTTTCCCTTCATAATAAAAAACTTCATTCAAAAACTGCATGTTGTGTTTACTTGTGTTATCTTTGATTAATATTTAAATTTGTTTGATGATCTGAAACACTAAAGTGTGACCAAAAAATGCAAAAAAAATCACACCACTGTATATATAATATATGTAACGGTCCACACTTCATATTCCATCCCATTGAATAGCTCATGATCCATGCACAGAAGGGAGATGAGAGAAAGCAATAAAAGAGAGAAATAAGTAACAATGTGTGCAATGCATAAGAAACAGAGCCTTTATGCAAATTCAAATTAGTGTAAAGCAGTAGCTCAGTGACTGTTGATATAGTCAGCTTGGCACTGCATATGTGCAGGCATGCATATGTGAATTAATTTTAGACTCTCTCAATTGATTGGCCATCTGCTTCCTCTGATGTGAGGCTGCATAATCAGAATGGTGAACAAATCAGGAGGCTTGACTCACACTGCAGTTTGCATAGGCAGCCACTAATGCAGTGCACTTATTACTGAAATTATTACTGATGCATATGGCTGACCTGCCCGTATTATTAAGTGCTATTTCTGTGTATTAAAATCGACAAATGCTGTATTTTTGTTAATGCATTTGTGCATGATTAACTGCATGACATTGCACATTAATTAAATTCTTGAACAAATGTGAAAATTCCTCTATTTTTAGCAATTGTTATTTTGACTACACTGATCATGAGCGCCAAATTACGATTTTATTTTAAAGGGTGCCATCTAGTGACGATGTGGTGGCAACTACTAAATGCAATCCCTCTAAAAACAGTCTTTTTTTATAATTGAAATGATTATTACTTATGTATAATAATAATAATCTTTCTAAAAAATAAATTATGTAAAATGCATGATTTCTAAATTAAATAAATAATTCAATACACATACAAAATAGTTATATATATATTTAATATATAGAGAAAATGTGAATATATAAAATAAATAAAATGAATATTTGTGTACACTTTACATCAAATACTTTTTAATATTGAATTAAATAACTTGTCTAATAAGAATAACAATAGGTTTTTTTTAATTATGGATAAATATAAAAAATGCAACAAAAATGTTCTAGCTTTAATAATAGTTCAGGTACAAAGGATCATCATTTCTTTTCTCCATAATTTAAAAGTTATGCTGAGTTTTCAAGTGGATCTGGTCAGGGTCAGAAAGATGGTTTAATGAAACACAATGCAGAAAGAAATAAATCATTGAATTCATCGGCAAGAGAGCAGTTATAATGAATTGTTATTTCCAGGGGCATTTAATGACATGAGGGCAAGTGAAAAAAATCCATAATGGTCCAAAGACATAATATAGCATCCACTTCTCATTTGCTCAGGAGGGATGGAGAGGAAGGTCACTGCATGCTAGACTAAGTGCAGAGCATGCTATATTGTTGCTGTTGTTTTTTTCTATTCTGGTTATCCATTTATTTGTGACCAAGATAGCTTTCGTTTTTTTTCTTCAGATTTCATATTTCTTTCACAAGTAAAATGTGCACTGTAGTAACAATAAACAGAAAACATTTCAAGAGCACTGAACTGTCTATGAAATACAATGTGACACAATGAAGAACTCTATTTATGTGATAGAAAAATGAAAATATCGTTGTAAAGAGCAATGGATATTTTCCAATATGATAAGAAATTACACCTAAGTATCCTATAGCCACATATCCATACATTACACAGTAATTATAGATTTATCACTGAAGAGGACAGATTTTCTGCTAATTTAATTGCCATTCACTTTTATTTGCACACTAAATGAAATGCTCTTGTTATCAACATTAATAACTGAAAGTTTATGGATTATAGTTCATATTTGGAACATTCTATAGAATTGGTCTTTTTTGACAAATTGTACACATTTCTAATTGTGCAGTTAATTCTCATATTGTATTTTCATAAAGTTTTGGAATATTTGTCTTCTCCCCAAATGTGTCACTACTGAAACACAATAGGCTAATATATAATTTAACTACTAATATATAATTAACTTCACTTAAAAAAAATAATTAATTAATTCAAAAGATACTTTTAAAAACAACAATGGAATTAAAAGCAAAAATGAATTCAATATTATTTTAATAAGTTGAAATTTAGGGGTTAGTGTTTGGGACAGCCACCCCCCATTAGAAAATACCCAATAAATTACAATTTTATATATATTAAGCTGATATTTTAAATATTATTGTGAGTTTCAATAGATAATAAAAGGATCTAAACATCTATGATTTGAGTACTTAAATGCTTTTTAAATGTGTCTTTTGGTTGTGGCACAGCATTTTGCACGGCCCATATGCAGTATGGTGACTAAGTAGTTTGTGGACTAAACAACTAGATGGCAATGAAAGTCAAAAACTGAATAAAAGAAGAGTAAATGAAAAGAAGGTTTCTTTATTTTTAGTATCCATGCAATTTATTTAGTTAAGAATTGTAGCACTGTAAAACTAGGTTTTATACAACAGGGTGTTTCCTTTAACTTGAGGCACATTTGTGACCCTGGAGCACAAAACCAGTCACAAGGGACAGTTTTTAATATTATACTAATATGAATAAATAAGCTTCCCATTGATGTATGGTTTGTTAGGATGGGACAATATTTGGCCAAAATACAACTATTTTAATATCTGGAATCTGAGGGTGCAAAAAAAATTTAAATATTGAGAAAATCACCTTTAAAGTTGTCCAAATTAAGTTCTTAGCAATGCATATTACTAATCAAAAATTAAGTTTTGATATATTTACGGTAGGAAATTTACAAAATATCATCATGGAACATGATCTTTACTCAATATCCTAATGATTTTTGGCATTAAAGAAAAATTGACAATGTATTTGTGGCTATTGCTAGAAATATACCTGTGCTACTTAAGGTTTTGTGCTCCAGGGTCACATTTATGTCCCAAAGATTTTTACCTGAAAAAGGTCTACAGCCCTTGCTGTAGTTACCTTTGAAACCACAAGATGACACTATTTCCTAAAAAAAATAATAATAATATTCATGACTACGCACTAACAGTCGAGTGCAACTTTCAGGACAATGCTCGGATCCACCTATAGTGAATTTAGTTGTGTTTACGCTAGCTACTTTATATTATCACTGAAGTTCATTTTTAATTTAATCTGAATATAATAGAGCAAGTTTATTATCTCAAACGATTTGAACCATTCCCCATCCTAATTTGCTACAAGGTACCGAAAGCCGTATTTTAAGCCCAGTTCCAGCTCTGTGTGTTTAAATGCTGCGTGCCATTATGAGCTCGAGACACGGTGACGTCAGCGCCGAAACACAGAACTAAACAAGCCATTTTCAGCAGCGTGAGCCTCTGACGGAGCGCTCGGCCTGCCCTGACCACTTCTGATAGTTACCCAGCGACTGATCCTGAGCGCTTTACTCGCTGTTCTTCTGTCACTGACCGAGTCTCTCTGAAGAGCATCGCACACAGACGGAACGCTCAAAAATGTCCGAGAAGCCGGAGGCAGATTCGGAGGGCAGCTGGTACGGAGACGATTTTGAGAAGATTGACTGCTTAGGGATTACCACCACCGCACGGCGGGATGACTTGGGAGAGAAGCGGCAGATGAGAGACTGGGAGGACGAATCAAGTGAGGAGAAACAGTTTTCCAGCCATCCCGAAAGCGACCGGCAACCGCTCCCTGTTGTCATGGAAACTGCGTCCACAGGTAAGATGGTTTTTATGTACGGCGTCATATATGTAATGCTTTGAAATACATCGGTGCTTAACTTCTCTTTCGACCAGGGCCTGGTTATATCAGGTAGCAGCTACCTTGCCTCAGTGGCTCGCTCTGCCTGGAGTGGAAGTTTTATTGAAATTAGGGATGGACATCGTACGGAATTTAATTCTTCTCGATTCTTTTAGTACTTTCGAGAAAGAAATAAAAAAAAAATCAAATTTCAGTAAGACACAAGAAATTAATTTATTTAAAAAGACTTTCTAGAGGTAGCAAATGTTATTTTCTAACTATATTATTGATTAATAAACAAAACATTACTGATTATAATAAATATGATACATTAAAAACATATTTTCTACACAATATTGGCAATAATGTCTTATACATATGTATAACAACCAGTCAGGATTTGTAATTGGCTTGCAGTTGAGGTCAAAAATTACATCCCCCTTTCAGAATCTGCAAAATGTTATTTTACCAAAATAAGAGGGGTCATACAAAATGCATGTTGTTTATTTAGTACTGACCTGAATAAGATACTAAACATAAAAGATGTTTACATATAGTCAACAAGAGAAAACAGTTGAATTTTTTAAAATTACTAAAAGTTTACATCCCCTTGATTCTTAATACTGTGTGTTTACCTGAATGATCCACAGCTGTATATCATTTAGGTCTCACAAATTATTTGGTTTTCCAGCATTTTTGTGTATTTATACCCTTTCCAACTATGACACTGAGGACAACTGAGGGACTCATATGCAACGATTACAGAAGGTTGAAACGCTCACTGATGCTCCAGAAGGAAAAACCATGCATTAAGAGCTGAGGGGTGAAACTTTTTGAATGTGAGGATCAGGGTAAATTTAACTTATTTTGACTTCAGGGAAATATGTAACTATCTTCTGTAGCTTCTGATTGGCAGTACTAAATGAAAAAATATTATATTTAGGCAAAATAAGAAAAATGTACATCTCCATTCTGCTGAAAAGTTTTCACCCTCAGCTCTTGATGCATGGTTTTTCCTTCTGGAGCATCAGTGAGCGTTTGAACCTTCTGTAATAGTTGCATATGAGTCTCTTTGATGTCCTCAGTGTGAAAAGATGGATCTAAATCATACAGTCATTGTTGAAAAAGTTCAAATACACAAAAATGCTGGAAAACCAAAGAATTTGTGGGACCTGAAGGATTTTTCTGAAGAATAGCAGGCAGTTTAACCGTTCAGGACAAACTAGGGACTCATGAACAACTATCACTAAACGAAAAAACACAGCTGTGGATCATTCAGGTAACAACAGTATTAAAAATCAAGGGGATGTAAACTTTTGAACCGGGTCATTTTTATAAATTCAACTATTGTTTTCTCTTGTGGACCATATGTAAACATCTTTCATGTGAAATATCTTATTCAGGTCAGTACTAAATAAACAACAACATGCATTTTGTATGATCCCTCTTATTTTCGGTAAAATAATTACCGTTTTGCAGATTCTGAAAGGGGGATGTAAACTTTTGACCTCAACTGTATGGATAAGCAAGGGTAACCGTTTTTGGTTGATTTCGATTTCTGATAATGATGTAAATAAAGTGTTACCATAATTCATAGTCATACATTACAACATATCATAAAGAAACTGCAAATGCAAAATACTGTGTAAGTGAGATATTGTATAACTAGCTCTTTCCCCTTCAACTGCTGTTGTCATTTTTTCATTGTGTCTCTGCTGCTTTTCAGACCAGACACTTTACAGTAACCTTTACAGGTTCTTTACTGCATAGAGATCAATACTTGACATTGCCATTTGAACATCTCACAGGCTTGGATCGAAACTCTGTTATATGACATTATGCTACTACTGTAGATAGACAGAGCTATTTAGACTAGTCGTGGTTGTGGTCGATTTTTTTCTCTTAGTGAGATGAGATTGTAGCCCCATTTCTATAAAACACCAGTCTAAGATTAGTCTTTACAACCAGACAAAAATATAAGAAATAAGTATACTATATGCAGTAAGAAGCTTTTTCAGGTTTGCACGTCTCTTAAACCTTTAGATCTTTGTTGTGACATTAGAAATGTTTTCTATTTCAATTGTAGTGTTAGACAAGACTGCCTTTGTGTGTTTGATGTGTTTGATCTCAAAGCTGTAGACTAGTGAGTGAAAGTGATATTATGTAATAGTCTTTCACGTGGATCTCAGAAAGATGGAAAGGGTTATCAGTAAGTAACAAACAAATAACCTAATTAGGAGCTATAAAACAGTAAGCTAATGTGGAAATGGTATTAGCTGATCAAATCATCATATAGTGCAGGAGTAAAACAGCAATAAAATGGTTCAACTGCAAGCTTTTTGTTTTTGATTGACCAAACAGAAGGAGATTTGGTACATTTTCACTTGAGTAATACCCTTTTCAATATCAGAGACTGCTTGCCCAGATTCAGAACTACTGGATACGAGGTTCAGTGAGGTTTCCTGTGGTCACTGTAAAATTTACTCAACTAAAGCACTAATAAACGAGCTTGAATTAGTAAACGTTTTCTTTTTACATGCATCAAGATTTGTAGAAGAAATGTGTGTATTTGAATCACCAGATTTACATTTACAAGCGAATGAAATTTAGAGTCCTCTGGTAAAATCCTCTTAGACTGAATCTCTCATTAGCTGAATGACAGCCAATCCCTGTGCTTATTGAACCACAGTACTGACTCTTAGAGGATGTGATACTTGGCCTTTTGGATCACATTTAGAACACATTGTTAATGTTAATAAAACTCATTCTTAATGTTGACATGAACACGATTTGAGGCTGATTCTGCAACGCATTTGACTTCAAGACTTTTATGCATGTATAATTTAGTGGACAGAAATGAAACATAACCTCTGACAGAATGCATTTAATGTGAATGCATCCTCTTTTTGATAACCGATAAGTCGGAGCAGAGCAAACACATTGTAAAGTGTTTGGGTGTCATTTGTTAACATTAGTTAATGTATTAACTAACATGATTTAACAACGAACAATAGATTTATTATACTATTTATTCATCTTTGTTAATGTTAGTTAATAAAAAATACTGTTATTCAGTGTTTGTTCATGTTAGTTCACATGACATTAACTAATGTTAACAAACACAACTTGTGATTTTAATGATGCATTAGTGAATGCTGAAATTAACATTAATCAAGATTAAAGGATAACTCTTGCCAAAATGCAACCTGGGCTGTTTTTTTTACTGTAAACGAGACAAACTTATATCTAAAAGCATAATTACGACAAACGAGCCGTTTTTGAGATTGACCGTGATTTCGTTTTGTGGTCAGTGGCCGGTGAATGGGAGTACTAGGGGCATACATTTGTCTTGCCAGTCAAGAGGTGTCGATCTCCGAGTGCGAGGATGGATAGCTCCTAAAGCATATTTCCAAATAAATGCACGGCTAATTCGTTGTTTTGTCGCAAGTGAAAAACAATATTAAACTTCTAGTTGTAAAAAGAGCCTCATATAAGCCTAAAATTTCGTCCTATGGAGTCCATTCATTCGCATTCGGAGATCGACACCTCTTGACTGGCAAGACAGCTGCGAGCGGAAACCCAAACAGTGAAAGTGAGTTGTTCAAAAACTTTCTTTTTAGTAAACTCTGTGTACACAAACAATGTTCTCAATACTCGAGTTCATGTGTAGAGACCCAGGCGATACTTCAAGCAAAGTTTCATGGTGTGTCGAGCCTTCTTAGTGTTGTAAAAATATCGATTTTGATGCGCTCAAGTGTATGCCCCTAGTACTCCCATTTACCGGCCACTGACCACAAAACGAAATCACGGTCAATCTCAAAAACGGCTCGTTTGTCGTAATTATGCTTTTAGATATAAGTTTGTCTCGTTTACAGTAATAAAAAAAACAGCCCATTTTGCATTTTGGCAACAGTTATCCTTTAATAAATGCTGTAGGAGTATTGTTCATTTTTACAATGCAGATAATCTTATGTCTTTCATCATGAACATATTTGACCCTGGACCACAAAATCAATCATAAGGGCCAATTTTTTCAAATTAAGATTTATAATATGCTCTCCATTGATGTATGGTTTAGTAGGATAGGGCAATATTTAGCCGAGATACAAGTATTTTAAAATCTGGAATCTGAAGGTGGCAGAACATCTAAATTCGGAGAAAATCGGTTTTAAAGTTGTCCAATTGAAGTCCTTAGCAATGCATATTACTAATCAAAAATTTAAGCTTTGATATATTTACAGTAGGAAATATACAAAATATCTTCATGGAACATAATCTTTGCTTAATATCCTTATGATTTTGGCATGAAAGAAAAATCGATAATTTTGACCCATACAGTGTATTTTTGGCTATTGCTACAAATATACCCATGCTACATAAGACAAACTTGGTATTTTCCTCCTGTTCTTATATAGCAGTTTTCTCTACAAACAGTTCACCAGTATTGAACCACAGTATATAAAGAATATCTTTCACAGCTTCCTTACCGGCAACACTATTGATTTCAGGCATATAATGAGCAATTATATATCATGTATACGTTGTGTACTAGAGAGACCCCACTGTGTTGTCTTTCGTGGTGCCCTGATCAGAAATCAGAAAGCCTTTTGAGTTATATACAGACAGGCTGCATTGTTTTTAATGTCTTCGCTTCAGTGAATCGTGGTTCATTAGGGACACTGGAATGCAAGTTCACTTTCTTCTTCACACACATACAGAAAATGTTGTTGGTTGCAGGCTATCACATGGGCATCAATTACTAAGAAACATAACAAGATTGAAAGAATCTATTTCCATTTGCGGTAATACATTTGCCTCATTAGCATTGACTCAGCACTTGCTGTGAAGATTTTAAAATGCTTTCTATACTGATATTCTACAGTGAAGTAATTAAAGGGATAGTTGACCCAAAAATTAAAATTCTGTCATTAATTACTCACCCTCATGTCGTTCCAAACCTGTAAGACCTTTGTTCATCTTCAGAACACAAATTAAGGTATTTTTGATGAAATCTAAAAGCTTTCTGAGCATGCATAGACAGCAACACAACTGACACAATCAAGGCCCAGAAAGATAGTAAAGACATTGTTAAAATATTCCATGTAACATCAGTGGTTCAACCTTCATTTTATGAAGCTACCAGAATACGTGTCTTTGCAGGCTTCTGCATCAGCAGCACCACGCACATTCGTCGTAGTACTCTTGTGAACAAGCATCAAAGACTGACACGAAAGAGAGGAAATTGTTTAATAAAATCATTATTATTATTATTTTATTTTATTTTTTTACACACAAAAAGTATTCTCATAGCTTTATAAAATTCAAGTTGAACCACTGATGTCACATGGACTATGTCTAAGCTCTTGGATTTCATCAAAAATATCTTAATTTGAATTCCGAAGATGAACAAAGATCTTTGGAATGGGTTTGAAATGATATAAGAGTGAGTAATTAATGACAGAATTGTAGTTTTTGGGTGAGCTACCCCTTCAAAATCACATTATATAGTATAATTTTAAAAATGTTACTCTATAGTGCTCCAGACTGTTGACATAAATTTTTTGTGAACATTTTAAACATGTCTAAACAACATCTAAATAGGATACATTTACTTGAGAAGCGAATTAGCATCATGCTTAAAACAAGAAAAACCATTGCCAGTGAAGATTTTACATTTAAAAATACTAACTGTAAGAAAACTGAAAAGGCATTCAGGTTTCATCAAAAGAAAATAGTACTTCATTGAGTGCAGACTAAAAAGAGAGCCCAACCTCCAGTATTTAGCATTTAAATACAATATTGTTTGTCTAGTTTTCATATTTGTGACCCTGACCCAAAAACCAGTCATAAGGATCTTTTTTATTGATTTTTAATCAATATTTGGTCGAGATACAACTATTTGAAAATCTGAGGTTGCAAAAATATCAAAATACTGAGAAAATCACCTTTAAATTTGGCCAAATGAATTTTTAGCAATGCACATTACTAATCAAAAATTAAGTTTTGATATATTTATGGTAGGAAATGTACAAAATATCTTCATGGACCATGATCTTTCTTTAATACCTTAATGATTTCTGGCATAAAAGAAAAATCGAGCATTTGAAATGATATAAGGGTGAGTGATTAATGACAGAATTGTCATTTTTGGGTGAACTACCCTGTCAAAATCACATTATATAGTATCATTTTAAAAATGTTACTCTACAGTGCTCCAGGCTGTTGACATTCATTTTTTGTGAACATTTAAAACATGAACATCTAAACAAGATACATTTACTTGAGAAGCGAATTGGCATCAGATTATGCTTAAAACAAGAAAAATTGCCAGTAAAATTTTTTTCCCATTTAAAAATACTGACTGTAAGAAAATTGAAAAGGCATTAAATGGTTTTCATCATAAGAAAATGAGTGCAGAATAAAAAGAGAGCCCAACCTTAATTAGCATATTTAAATACAATATATTGTTTGTCTAGTTTTCATATTTGTGACCCTGGACCACAAAACCAGTCATAAGGATCTTTTAAATTGATTTTTAATAAATATTTGGTCGAGATACAACTTTTTGAAAATCTGGAATCTGAGGGTGCAAAAAAATCAAAATACTGAACATATTTCACTTTTAAATATGTCCGGATGAATTCTTAGCAATGCAAATTACTAATCAGAAATGAAGTTTTGATATATTTAAAGTAGGAAATTTACAAAATATCTTCATGGAACATGATCTTTATTTGTTACCTTAATGATTTTTGGCATAAAAGAAAAATCGATCATTTTGATCCATAAAATGTATTTTTAGCTATTGCTTTTACTTTTGTTTCTATCCTTTACTAAGCATTGTGGAACATTTTCAACATGTAGGAAAAATACTAGAAACAAGCTTAATGGCCAAACATAAGGTGTGCATGGCCAATGCACTGTTTGTTGTGATGAATGAATTTCAATGCAGCGAGCATATTGCATCACAGACTAAAGCGATTATGTAAATGCTCTAAACATATGCTCATTTGTCCAACCTTACAAGGTAGATAGATTATTGTCTTCTTTTCCTGACAGATTGTTCACTATGGCATTTGACCCCAGTGATGCAGAAAATGACAGTTATGTTTAAAAAAAGTAAAGAAAATAAATTCACAACCTAATGTATTTCAGAAGCTGCTGATTCTTAAAACCACTATCAGTGGTTAGTGTCACTATGGTACTAAGTTAGTTTACAGGTAATTTGTACTTTTAGTACCATTTTCACTCTAAACCCAATATTCCTGAAGACATTGGCATGCTAGAACAGTTTGTTTTTCAGGAACAAGAGAAGTACCTCCAACAGCTGCCTCTGGCTCCCCACCTCCATCTATTCTGATGAAGAAGTAAATCTGGTGCATTCATACACATACACAAAGTAACCATGTGAAAATGTGCCTGCAGTGACTTGAAGTTGGCACCAACTCCTCCTCATGTGCCACAAACCTGTCAGTGGCATTCTGATCTTCCCTTCATTTTATCAGTCTGTCAGATGTACTTTTCTGCAGAGATATGTGCTGGTGGCATAGCAGAGATGGGTGTCTAAAATACAGCCCATCTTAGTGGCTTACAGAGCTTTTTCTCTAAAAAATAAATATGAAATTGTGGTAGACAGTTATGCTGCCTTAAAACATAACCCCTGTTATATTTACCTCCCGGTCACGTTTTGTCACTCTTGTTTGTTAAGGAAAGTTTGCAGTGTCGCTTCATCAGTGTCTTCCTGTGAAGATAGACCTGGCGCTGACCAGAAATAACACAGACTAGAGGAAGGAAGTCCTCACAATGTACTGATCTTTCTAAGCTCAGTCAGAGCTGCACAGCTAGGGAAAGAGAAAGTCGCTTCTTGCCAAAAGTAAATTACACACTTGTGTGTCAAAGGGCCAACATAATCAATATCGTAGTATAGTACATCCAAAACAACAAGTAGTGTAAGAGCAAGATCAGGGCTGAACAATAAGTAATAAGTAGTTCTGACAACATTTTTTTAAAGGGGTCATCAGATGCCCATTTTCCACAAGTACATATGATTCTTTGGGGTCTCTAATATACTTTGGTTAAAAATTCTCAATAGTAGTGTAAAAAAACACCCTTTTACCTTGTCAAAATCAGCTCTGCAAAATATCAGCTCATTTTATCGCATGGGCCCTTTAAATGCAAATGAGCTCTGCTCGCCCCGCCCCTCTGTGCTGAGGGATTACCAGCTGTAATGTTTACTTTAGTCGCATTTAGCCACGTTTAGCTGCATTTAGTCGTGTTTATCGGTGAAACTTGCCAACAAGCACATTATTAAGAAAGGCCATTTGCAAAGATGCATAAAAAACCCTTATACTCACTTCTGCTGTGGGTGAAGCTGCATCACGAATGATTCACACGAACATAGACGCATATGTAGATCGGGATCAGTGCTTTCCTTTTAAAAACGAAAGTAACGTTGTCCTCTGCCTCTTAGTGGCTCAGATGTTGGGAGTAAATGACGACTGCTATGTTTATTATTACATCCAACAACAGAACACCTCAATCACTTAATTAGAGTCTTCCTCTGCAGAGTCCACACAATGGCGGTGGTATTCAGACTGTTTCAGCTCGGTGTTTCATCACAATGACAAGAAGCTGAGAATGACCTGATTTTAAAAAGGGGATATTACTTTTAAATATTAAAAAAATACCACTGGGTGGATTTTTATCATTGTAGGGTGGTTGTGTACACAAACTGCCAACACACATTAATGTTCAAACAACATGTAAAAGTTAGTTTTGCATCCGATGACCCCTTAAATAGTTTTTTGGAGTGGCTTTTTATTTAATTAATTCCTGCTGAAAAAAAACACAATAGAAACCATCACAGAATTTGTAATGGTTTTACTGGTTATAATGGGAATTGTATAATGGACCCTGTTGGTCTCTATTGGTAATTGGTTGCTTTCTATTGGTGCCTTGTTAAACCCACTAAATCCTAATGGAATATGTCTTAAAACACACTACAGATAGTTAAAAGTTAATGGTTTTTAATGGCATTATAATATAATTCATTATAATTCCTGTGATGGTTTGTATTGTTTTTTTCAGCAGGGTAGGCTTGTTATATTTGGCTAATAGTGACAAGTCTGAAGCTGTATCGTGTATAGATCTAATAATTAACTTACTGTGGATCCTGCTAATTCTCTTCTAAGTTCTTTAGGTTTAAGCAGAGGAGTGATTAGCTTTAGTGCATTAGTGTTAGCGCCATGGATAATGCCTGACTCTTACCTAACACATCGCCAGAACATGAGCTTTACTCTGAGCTCCAGAACCTGTGCCAACAATGCAACAAACACACACCCAAACACTCACACAGCCAGTCCCTTAGGAAAATTAACCATGGTTTTATTGTAGAAACAGTGTTGCAACCATGATTTTTTTGGCGTATTGATTACCATTTACCACAGTTAGTGTAGCAAAGCCACAGTTAATTTGTGGTTACCATGGTTTAACTATAGTAACCATGTTTTTATTTTGGTTTTATTTGTAGTGGGTAATGGCTAAAAGAGAAATATATGTCTTTCTCATATCATTCAGTCACTGCAGGGACATGTTTTTAAATGTCCTTGTTCATTTTCTGTAGCCATCTGAGCTGTTTATTGGCTTCAGGTCTCCAGTGAAGTCTTCAGTGAAGCTGAAGACATATTCCTCATACAAAGCTAGTTTTATTAAGGGCTTATCATTTCACCTGATCCAGGTGTGGTTTTCACATCATCCATATCATTTTGTACTGAGAGCTTGTTGTGCCACTTTGGTTGTACAAATGTATGCCTTCTTGGTGCCTTTGGCTTAGTAAACGCCCAATTTCAATGGCTTGAATGCAGATTTCTTCCCTTCGTTGACATATTTTCTTTTGAAACAGGAATTTGACTTATTATCTTACAACTGCAACAATTTTTCATAACTCTTGAGTTTATATAACACTGTTCTAGAGTTTGCAGGCCAGTGCAAATTTTTTATTAGATATTTGTATTCAGCCAGGTTGCTTACATCATGTATAAAAAGTGACAGTAAAGTAAAAGGCTTATACATTGTTACAGAAGATATCTATTTTGAATAAATGCTGTTCTTGTGAACTTTAAATTCATCAAAATTTCTGCCACTGAATATAACATGAAAAAAACTAATTGCGACTTTTCTGACACAATTCTGACTTTTTTCTTGTAATTGCGAGTTTACATCTTAAAATTCTGACTTTTTTTCATCCGATTTGTGATACAAAATCTCAATTCGGACTTTTTTTATCAGAATTGTGAGATGTAAATTCACAATACTGAGAAATGAAGCCAGAATTGTGTGATATAAACTCAGAATTGCAAGTTATAAAGTCAATACTCACAAACTCGCAATTCTTAGTAATAAAGTTCTGAGCAATAAAATCAGTATTGCAAAAATTGTGACTTTTTTTCAGAATTGCGAGTTTATATCTCATAATTGTGACTTTTTTCTCAGAATTGCGAGTTTATGTCTCACATTTCTGACTTTGTAACACGCAATTGCGAGATATAAACTTGCAGTTCTGAAAATATCAGTCTTTTTTCCTTCTCAAAATTGGACTTTATAATTAGCAGTTGTGAGTTTATATCTCAAAATTTGGAAAAATCAAAATATTGCAGAAATTAAAAAAAAAAGCATTGCGAAGTACAAACTCACATTTACAAGAAAAAAGTCAGAACTGTGAGATAAGAAATTGCATTTTTTATTCAGTGGCGGAAATGGGCTTCCATTAAAAGTAGCATAGTTTCCTCAAAAATATTAAGCAGCACAACTGTTTTTAATATTTATATTAATATGAAATGTTTTAGAGCAGAAAATCATCATATTAAAGTATATTAAAACTAATAACAGATTAACAGTTTAAGCAGTTTACAACTTTATATTGTAATAATATTTCTCAATATTTCAGCTTTTACTCAATTTTTGAGTATAAGAGACATAAGACATTGAGTCTGAGCTAACAGAAGGACAGATGCCACAAAAACTAATTTCATGGAGTTTTTAAAAATATGATATCCTTGTCAGAGGATCACATTGGAAAAACTGTACATGGCTAGTTTAGAACAGAAAGAAAACATTTGCTTATAATGTACACGTTAGAGAATTACCAGTGTATTAGGATTTGGTAGAAGCAACAAATCGCATATGTCCGGTTTTTTTTTTTTTTTTAAATCTAACCGTCTTTGTTCAGGTAAAAGACATTTTAGTAGCATGGTCTCTAAATGAAAGATCAGCACTTAAGGCCATTGTGTGTTCTCGCTATGGCTGTGTTTTTGAGAGGATGAGTCATAGCTTGCACACTGCTTAAATGTTGAGGGTTAGAGGTGTGGGCTGGAGATTGTGTGGTGTGAAAACTGATGCACATGCAGGATCGTCCCTCACATACAGACACAGTTCTGTGACAGTCACTGAGATGATTCAATTGCTATATGGTTGCAGGTACTTAAAGGGATAGTTCACCCAAAAATGAAAATGTGATGTTTATCTGTTTACCCCCAGGGCATCCAAGATGTAGGTGACTTTGTTTCTTCAGTAGAACACAAACTAAGATCTTTAACTCAAACCGTTGAAGTCTGTCAGTCATATGATGGACTCTCTTTGAGAATCAAAAAAATACACAGACAAAACCAAATTAAACCCTGTGGCTCGTGACGATACATTGATGTCTTAACAAACGAAATAATTGGTCTGGTCCACCGCAATGTCCAACTGTTGGACATTGCAGTGGATCAGAGGTAAAAAGGATGTAAATACTGTTCAGTTTCTTGTACAGATCAATTGTTTTGTATGTTAAGACCTCAATGTATTGTCACGAGCCACAGGGTTCAATTTGGTTTTGTCTGTGTATGTTTTTCTGACTCTCAAAGCCGTGGGTCCCATTGACTGCCATTAAATGACTGACAGACTGCAACGGTTTGAGTTAAAATTTTCCTTTTGTGTTCTACTGAAGAAACAAAGTCACCTACATCTTGCATGCCCTGTGGGTAAGCAGATAAACATCAACTTTTCAGTTTTGGCCGAACTATCCCTTTAAGGTTACAATATCAGTTAACATTTGTTTTTTAAGTATCAGTGGTTCTCCTCTCTCTGCACTCTTTACTTTTTTCATAGATCCTCACACTTCTTAGCTACTGATGGTTAAAAATAGAGTCCCAATGGAGTCAGTTTGCCCAGTGAATGTAGGGCAGTACAGAGACAGAGGCACAGGCTCTCTGATGGAGTGGGGTCACGTTAGTATGGCGATTTACACATGACATATAGTACATCTGTAGTGTGACAGGAACACACCTGATACTGAAGTCAACAACAGACTTTGAAAAATACAAGATAACTTATTTTTGCTATCTTAAAGGAGAAGTCCACTTCTAGAACAAAATATACAGATAATTTACTCACCCACTTGTCATCCAAGATGTTCATGTCTTTCTTTCTTCAGTCGATAAGAAATTATGTTTCTTGATGAAAACATTTCAGGAATTATCTCTATACAATGGATTTCAATGCTGCCCCCAAGTTTGAACTTCAAAATGCAGCTTCAAATAGCTCTAACATCATTTTCTAAACAAATTGACATTTTTTATACTTTTTAACCTCAAACGCTTGTCTTGTCTAAGTCTGTGTGAACTCTGTGTTTTTTTTTTTTCAGTTCAATACAGTCAATACAGTTAGGGTATGTCGAAAAATTCCCGTCTCGTTTTCTTCTTCAAAGTCAAAATCGTCCTACATCGCTGGTTTCCCTAAAGTGCTTTTGATCTACTTTGCATGTTCACTTTGTAAACCCTTTTTTGGTACTTATGCAGTGATTTAGGATGATTTTAAAATGTTGTGTAAGAAAATGATATGGGAGTTTTTCGACTGTATTAGCTGAAAAAAAAAATGAAAAAAAAAACAGAGTTCACACAGACTTAGACAAGACAAGCGTTTGTGGTTAAAAAGTATATAAATTGTCCATTTGTTTAGAAAATTATCAATTGTTTTGCTAGAAAAGACCCTTCTTCATCAGCTGGGATCATTTAGAACCATTTGAAACTGCATTTAAACTGCATTTTGGAAGTTCAAACTTTGGGGCACCATTGACATCCATTATATGGAGATAATTCCTGAAATGTTTTCCTCAAGAAACATAATTACTTATCAACTGAAGAAAGAAAGACATAAACATCTTGGATGAGAAGAGGGTGAGTAAATTATCTGTAAATTTTTGTTCTGGAAGTAGTCTCCTTTATAACTGAACTAAAACAAAACTTTGAATGTAATTTGTCAAGTGTAATGCAGTTTTTGTTTAATGCATGTATTCATTACAAGCAGATGGTACAACGTGTGGCACTGTTATAAGGAAAACTAAAATTAGCCTAGTGAAATTCAGTCATTTTCAAAACAAACAAGTGTATTAAAAACAAACTGAAATGAAACTGATATTACAAACTGATTTATAATACAAAATAATACTCACCAGCTCATCCATCCATCTCCTAAGCTCTCTCCTCCTCTCCATCTGTTCATTCACCCATTCACTTACAGCATGATCAGAATCAGCAAAGCTTTTAAAAGATATGAAACTAATTCTAGGCACTGTACATGACATTCATTTTAAACATTTAATCAGTAGTTTCACCTTCAATAAGCAAACCTTCAAAGTGATATCTATCTTTTGATAATCCTTTTAATAAACTGTAATTATTGGGGTGTTTAAATGGTGTGTTATGTGCCACCCATGTCATCCAAGATGTTCATGTCTTTCTTTCTTTAGTCAAAAAGGAATAAGATTTTTGAGAAAAACATTCCAGGATTTTTCTCCATATAGTGGACTTCAATGGGGATCAATGGGTCGAAGGTCCAAATTGCAGTTTCAATGCAGCTTTAAAGGGCTCTACACAATCCCAGCAGTGTCTTGCGTAGCAAAACGGTTGGCCTTTTTTTACAAAATTACATTAAAAAAAATTTTTTATCCACAAATGCTCATCTTGCACCAGTTCTGCGATGCATGTATACAACTTCATTTATTAAGTAATAATGTTGGAACGGTCACACACGGTTAGTTCTTCATCTGTGTACTTCGGTTCAAAAAGGTAGGGTATGGTAAAAAACTCATTTTCTCCTCCAAATTCAAAATCATCCATCATCGTTGTTTTATCTTTTTTTGTAAAGGGTATTTGACTTTTTTTATGTTCCAAGATGACTATGTAATGTGTGAAGTCGTGAATGCAGAGTTAGTGCAAGACGAGTATTTATTGTTAAAAAGTATATAACTGTGTATTTTTTTAGCTAATGACCAATTGTTTCACTAGATAAGACCTTTATGGCTAGAATTATGTAGACCTTCAACCCAGTGATACCCATTGAAGTCCACTATATAGAAAAAATCCTGGAATGTTTTCCTCAAAATCCTTAGTTTCTAAGACATTCAACAACAATCTCTCTTTGAAACAGTGAATCTGACAGCTATGAGGTACTGTGATATCTGCTGAGTCACTAAAATCATAATAATACAGGATAGAATGAACACTACAAAGACATTTTCTGTTACACATTTGTTTTTATACTGTATTTTAACATTTTAAAAAATGACATTTCAGTGACTACTGTATGTTTTGTAGACTGAGGCAGGGAGATACTTGGGTGTCACCACCAATTTGCTCATTTTCTGATCTCTGATGTCTGAGTGTGTATGTGTTTGTGCTTCTCAAGCCCTTTTGTGACAGCACTGCAGTCGACCTTCGGATAAACATTAAACTGGAAAACTGTCATTCGCCACAAATAGCCGCAGTAATAGAGAAAAGGACAAAGAGACAAAGAGTAGTGGCCAATGTGATGAGAAGGACTTAGAGACAAGGAGAATTGGTGGGGAGGGCGGTGTGCCGTCACTAACTGCTGATCAGAGCTGTCACTGCCACACCCCAATAAAGCCCTCTTGAGGACACTTCAAAAAAATGACCCCCTGAAATACACACACTTATTTTCTTTCTAGCATCTGACTTTAACAAAGAACACATGCACACAGTCGAAATCACCCCAAGGTCACTTGATGTAAGAAGCTTTGTGAGGCACAGCATGTCGTTAAAGATCAGGTCAAATTGCTATAATATAATGCAACAGAACAGTACAATGATGTATAATCATATTAGTAGAGACATAAAATATGGCTTATTAAAATATCCAAAAAACAAATATAAAAATAATCCATTGTATTTGAGACAAGTAATATGAAAAATGTTTATTAACTGAGCACAACAAAAACCTCCCTTTACTCGGTCATAGAAAAATTTGAGATGGGAGGAAAAGTTATGTTTTATTGCTTTTGTGTTCCTTCTCAAAAGTTTTAATTTTCAATGACAAACTTTGTGTCATTTTAGAAAACATTTTCCGTCCAAAAAAAAATATTGCATTCTAAGAGTAACTATGCTTTCATTTCCAGTATTACGTGTGAGCATGAAAATTTTGTGAGAGGACACTAATCACTTGCAAGACAATGTGAAACATTTTGCAAGTGAATGCTAAGTTTATCAGGGGAACGCAACAGTTTTGTGAGTGAACGCAAGAGCATTTAATCTAATGTAAATTCATGTCACATTTTCTTGGTTAAACATTACTTAGACTACCATAAAAAGAGAAGAAAAAAACTATTCTATATATACAATGTAATCAATATTCTATTTATTAAAGCCAAGTATGAATCTCATCAAGTTAGTGTTTTTAAGCATTTTACATGTATTCCAAATTATTACTCAAGGCAGTAACAATTTAAAAAGTATATTTTATTTGTGAACTTATGTTCAGCTATTCTTTTGAGTAGTTTTAACATATTTTTGGATCAACAGTCATCAAAGTTCTGTAAATATTGGTCACAGACACAGAGATTTACTTTAAATTAAGTATGTTGATTACTCAATAAAAACTCCCACAGATCAAGTTTTCATGCATTTTAAGTCTTTGATGTAACAAAGTGGTTTAATCTAAGTGTATGAGTTGTTAGCTTACTTTTTAAAATTAGCCTTCCCATTAAATGAGAAGTTCACTTTTCACAAAAAGTTCACAAAATGTACAGATAATGTACTCACCCCCTTGTCATTCAAGATGTCTTTCTTTCTTCAGTCGTAAGGAAATGGATTTCTCTCCATACAGTGGACTTCTATGGTGTCAGCGAGTTTGTACTTCCAAAATGCAGTTTAAATGCAGCTTCAGAGGGCTCTAAATGATCCCAGCTGAGGAAGAATGGTCTTATCTAGTGAAATGATGGGTTATTTTCTAAAAAAAAACAAAGACAATTTATATACTTTTTAACCTCAAAGGCTCGTCTTGTCTAGCTCTGAGTGAACTTTGTGTATTCTGGGTATGTCGAAAAACTCTTGAAAAATCTAATTCAAAATCATCCTACATTGCTGTTTTTACCTTTTTTGTAAATGGTGTTTGATCATCTTTGTACGTTCACTTTGTAAACACTGGGTCGGTACTTAACTGTATTGAACCAGAATAGTATATAAATTGTCAGTTTTTTTTTTTTAGAAAATAACCGATTGTTTTGCTAGATAAGACCCTTCTTGCTTGGCTGGGATTGGGATTTAGAGCCCTTAAACTGCATTTTGGAAGTTCAAACTCCTCTCACGTGACTTTCCCCCATTCATTCTCAATTACCCCCCACCAAACTCACAGCAAGCTTTAGGGAGTCTGTTAAAACTCAATGGGCTCAGGGGAGGCGAGAAAGACACGGACTCCCCCTATAACTTTACCTGTTGGTTAGACAATGTTTCTTCAGAAAATCAAGTGATCTCCACACTTTTTAATGTTATATTTTGTAATATTGGCTTTGTTTTGTTTTTGTACTAAAGTCTTTTTCTCATTCAATATTTTGAGGCACTGTCTCCCTTGCCTCCTCAAAGGAAACGCCCCTGACTACATCCCTTAATGGACTTCAAAATGTCATACTGGAAAATGGTGTAAAACTAAACTGTGTTTTTATTTGTTTTGCCTAGATTTGTATCAGAATAACAACACTAATTTTCTAAGTATGTTAAAATTCTTGCTTATGTTCCTCTCCTCTCATGCAGATAAACCAGATTTCAACTTTCCAAAGTCGTCCACTAATGACAGGGATGACCTGTACACCTCCCTCTTGTCCAATCAAAGCTACGCCTCACATGAAGACACCTCCTACTTTTCTGGCAGCCTGGGCAGATCTGATGACAAAAATACATCCTGCACAGAAGACTTCACCTCTGGATCCCATTCCCTGTTGACCTCGGACTCCGACATCAAGATAAACCCCAAGGCAGACCAGGCTGACAGCTCCCACAAGATACAGGACTCTGAGAAAGCTTTTGACTCTTCTTATAACTACATGGACATCAGTCGTAAAGAGGACTCCTGTAGCTCACAGCGCCCCCTTGAGGACTGGAGGATGAGCGGCCTCTCAGAGCCCACCCAGTACACTAAACTGGAGAAGAGCCCATCACCGGTAGAAGTAGACATGGAAGATATTGGCTCTGCCGCAATTATGGACTCTCAGACCTTCCCATATGTGGAGGAACCATCTGATGAAGAGCTGTCTGACTACCAGCCCTATCGGTCTCCAGGTACCGGCAGCAGTGCCAGCCCAGTAAAAATCACCCTGACAGAAATGCCATCTGATACATCTATATCACCCACCACAGTCCAGCACAGCCCCACAGTTACAGTGGCAGAGAAGGAGAGTATTCTGAGTCTAGGGCTGGAGGGAGTGCCAACCGTCACCCTCTCAGAGCCTGAGGATGAAAGCCCTGAGTCATCTACACCCCCTACAGGTGAGCATCACCTTCCCACACAAGCACTTCAATGTAATGTATACACTACACCATCTTTAATCCCTCTGCTAGCTGACCTTTTTCTCCTGTGTAGGTGTATTTGTCATCCTGGGAACTTTCATACATTTAAATGTATTCATGTGATTCACTTTTATTTGAAAAATGAGCAGTTCTAGGGTATGATACTGACAGAACTGGTGAAAAAAAGCAGCAAAACCAGTTCCAAACATTTTGGAAATGTTCAAGTTAGGACAGGAATGGGTGAGGCAAGTCGAAACAGCATTAAGCTATTGAGGTAGCTAAAAAAGTGAGAATTTTCAGAATCAATAAAATGGTGATTCATCAACTTCTAAATGCCCTAGGGATTGAATAGATTATTTAAAACAAATGGAATTTTTTTATCATGAGAAGCTCACATTAAAACTTGGAAACTTGTTATCATTTGTGACCCTGGACCACAAAACCAGTCATAAGGTTAAATATTACAAAACTGAGATGTATACATCATATGAAAGCTCAATAAATAAGGTTTCTATTGATGTATGGTTTGTTAGGATAGGATAATATTTGGCCGAGATACATCTATTTGAAAATCTGGAATCTGAGGGTGCAAAAAAAATCAAAATACTGAGAAAATCACCTTTAACGTTGTCCAAATTAAGTTCTTAACAATGCATATTACTAATCAAAAATTACATTTTGATATATTTATAGTAGGAATTTTTCAAAAAATCTTCATGGAACATGATCTTTACTTAATTTCCTAATAATTTTTGCCATAAAAGAAAAATCAATAATTTTGACCCATACTATGCATTTTTGGCTATTGCTACAAATATACCCCAGCGACTTAAGACTGGTTTTGTGGTCCAAGGTCACATTTATCCCGGACCCAAAGTGTGTTTGGGAGTTGATCTTCTAGAAATCCACCAGGTCAAAAGTGCCCATAGTTCAGAAAACACCCAAGATTTGAAGGTTAGTTCACTTAAAAATGAAAATTAGCCCATTATTTACATTTACTAGGGTTTCTAGGTTTTAATGGCTTACTTCTTTCAGACGAATGCAATCAGAGTTATATTAAAAATTGTTCTACTCCTCTAAGCTTAATAATGGCAATAGGCAGGTGTTTCTTATCAACAGTCCAAAACAAGTCAAAAAAGTGCATCTATTAATAATAAAAAGTGCCTCACACGGCTCCAGGGGGTGAATAAAGGCCTCCTGTAGCAAATGAATGTGTTTTTGTGAGAAAATTATTATCATATCTAAAACGTAATCACTTTAATTTAGCTTGTGCTAAACGGAAGCTGCCTCGGGCGGTTGACGTAGGACGTATGCATTGCGCATGTGCCTGTGAGTCTTGTGAAAACTTTTGTTTACAGGAGCAAAGGAAGCAAAGTATTCCTTACTTTTTTCCTTACTGGAAAACCAATCTTCTCTAGACTTATATCGAAATCCTCTGACATTTTACTTTACAAATCCTTGTTTTGTATTTCTAACCGCATACGCAGTGCTGACGTACTTCGTCATCCTTCTGGAGTGGCTTTCATGTACAACTGTTAGTGCAAGCTAGAGAAGAGTGATTATTAAATTTTAAATATGGATATTTTTTTTTACAAAAACACGTTGATTCGGTACAGGGGGCCTTTTATTCACCCCGTGTGAGGCTCTTTTTATTATGGATGGATGCACTTTATCTGATTTGTTTTGGACTGTTGAAGAGAAACAACTGACCATTGCCATTATAAAGCTTGGAAGAGTCAGAACAATTTTTAATATAACTCCGATTGCATTCATCTGAAAGAAGGAAGCCATATGCCTTGAGGGTGAGAAAATAATGGGCTAATTTTTTTGGGGGGGTGAACTAACCATTTAAGAGCAGCAGCTCATCGACTTCACTGTCTGTACATTACACCTTTTTAGTAATAAAATAATACACACATGCTTACACAGTGGGATGCCCTGGCAGAGCAGATGGCCTTACCTTACTCACTGTCCTTTATCTCTCCTTCTCTTTCTTTATAGAAGAGTCTGATTCTCCATTGGATCCAAACATCCAGGCTGGTGAAACTAAAACAATGAGCTCCACCCAAGACAAGACTCAAACATCTCCCATCTCACCCTCTCAACCTACTTCCAAGCAGAACAGTTCCCCACTGGAGATGAAGTTTTCTCCACCAAAACCCACCTTGCCTCCTTCCTCCCAGGATGCCGAGGGTAGCAGTGCAGAATCTGGCGACTCTGAGATTGAGCTGGTGTCTGAAGAGCCTATGCCACAAGCTCCAAGCACTGGCTACATGAGTTTCAGTAAGAGTCCCACCACCACTTCATCAACCACAGTACCTTCCACAGTGCCTGTCCCGTCTTTTCCTGCGTTTCCCCCGAGCCCTGCAATGCAGTACAGCATCTTGAGAGAGGAACGTGAAGCAGAGCTGGATAGTGAACTGGCTCTGGAATCCTGTGGAGAGGAAAGTCCCAAAAGATTGACCACAAAGGGTTTGATGGAGAGCCCAAAGCCAGTCCAAAAACCTACAACCCCGACTTCTGCAACTAAAGAACCAGTTGTGACGCCCACTGCACCTCCTCCGACTGCTCCGGCATCAACCAGTGCTCCTAAAGAGAAGACGTCCACTGTGGAAGAGAAGCCCAAACCCAGCAGCAGAACCCCCAGCCCGAGCCTGCCAGAGCTGAAGGTCGAACATCCTGCTGGGGAGGTGCACCAGAAAGAAAGGAGACGGTCCAGTCAAGCCCACAGGGGCTCTGCAAGAATGACTGTACCACCTGTCGTCTTCCAGGGTCTAACCAGGGACAAAGGTAAACACATGTTCCCCAAAAGCAAGTAGTCACCTGAAGACACAAGTTCTGATGGTCACAATCTAGAGTTATACTACAGGATTGACAAATGCTTAAATCTGATTGGCTGATGAACATTCTAAGGTGTGCAGTTATTTTTTGAGAAGCACGCCACTGAAGTAGTTCCAAGCAGGTTTTGACCACATTACATGTCCATATCACTTTGCTGTTTGATTTCAGTTATCTGAAGGTCCTTACAACCTAAAACAGCAGAAGAACCAAATCTCACAGTAGCTTTTCAATTACCCTTAAGTTGCACAAATTAAAATTGGGATTTGAAAATACACCCATTGGAAATGCGTAAATTTCACAAAAACTACATATGGCAAAAAAAGTTTTTATGCTGGCATTAGGTGCTTTTTCAGGCAATTTGAAAAATGAATATTTTGCAAAACTGCAATAGAGGATTTTTTTCGCATTTACAGCTCACTTGGTGCACGTAAAAGTCACATGCTCATTCTTTAATGTACTATAACCTTCAAGAAACACTTCATATGTGGCTGCTCTCAAGTGTAAGGGGCTTTCCTTGCCATTAATGTTTGAAACATTATTTACACTGTATTACGGCTCCGACCAGGCAACTGGAGCTGTTCGTGGCCACTCTAATCAATACTTGTGTTTATACCAGTTTCAGAAATGCCCCAGAAGCGGCTCTCCGCACTGCTTTGCTAAAGATACATGTCTACGTTGCTTTCGATTAAAAATAATAGCTAGTGCAATGGCTGCGATATAGCCTACATAAACCTACCAACATCAATCATCTTGACTAATCAGAGAGAAAAAAAGGTTTTAGTCATATAACATTGGTTAATGGAAACAATAGGTTTTGTTAACATTTATAAAATATTGCAAATGTTTTGCACAAATCTGTAATGAAAAATGCACCTAGCAACACTGACCAAGCTAATAAATATAGTAAACAATACAATAAAAGCTACTAAATTTGCAGAAATATTGCTGAAATTCAAACTAAAAGATGATTGCACTTTTGGTTTACATGACATTTAAAAAAAATACCAACTGAAATTAAACTTAAAAGCCCATTGAAGTGCTTTGTAACATGCAGCGTTATTCTGTTTTGACGTAATTTAAACTGAAACAGGAAGACAGGGAGGGACATATCAAGAAGTCCCGCCCCCTTTTTAAATAGCCAATTGCATTTAGTTTATTTCACAGCTTGAGTCAGAACCATTGAGCAAGGTAAAGCGTTTGATAGCCACAATCTCATCCATATCGCTATAAAATATAGCATTCTGTGTAGAATTCAGTGGGTCTGATACATTTTTTGATCTGTGCCGATTTTCGCATACGATATGCTCCATGTTATCGTGTCTCTAAACTAGAGCAGACTGTGCAATTTGCTTGACACAACGCAAAACCAGACATCATTTGCTCTAATGGAGAGCATATTTATATAGTGCATTTATATAATGTTCTAGATAGCATTTAATTGGACAGGAAGTTTGATGAGAAGTGCAGGGTGATGTCATCAAAATCGCTGATCCTTATTTGTGGAATTTAGAGACTGTAAGTTTTTCTGAATGCTTCTTCTAAATGCGAATTTTGTCATCGTTTTGGAGCACACTAGCTTATAGATAACCTTAAGTCTAACAAATTCGTACTTTTTTATACAATTTTTTTATTTCATGGGGACTTTAATGCATATACAGTAGAATGCATGTAAATATGTAAGTGCTCTTATGGCCCAAATAAATATAAAACTGGCAACTGTTACTAATATAAACTACTATTTAAATTTAAAGTTCACCCAAAAATTCTAATTCTTTTATCATTTACTCATCCTTATGTCATTCCAAACCTGTTTGATATTCTTTTTTTTCTGTGAAACATAAAAGGTGATGTTCTGAAAATTATTGGTAATGGATTTAGTTCCCAGTAAAAATTAAAAAAACAACAGACAATTCTCAAAATATAATTTTTTATGTTTCGCAGAAAAAAAATCAGTTATAATTTATGATAGAATTTTCATTTTTGGTGAACTATCCCTTTAAGGTGAGAGGCCTGTAATAACAGAAATTAAAATAAAACCTGACTCACACTTGTTGGCCTCACCCTGGAAACTCCCTTTGGCTTTAACAGCAGGAAAAAAACACATTTCAATGCATCAGTCCCTTGAGAATCAGTCTGGGCATGCACAGGCTTACATCTAATATTTTCCTAATATTATATAAAGGCACGGTAATTGGTAATGTGGAATTTAATACAATTTCTCCTAGATATTAGTGCATTTGCATGCACATTGAAAGTAACAGACCTAGGTAATACGATTGTACAGAGTTTATACAAATTAATCAAAGTGATAAAGCTCAGATTTCATAAAGGCATTTCCTGCTTAAATATTCAATGCACGTGTCAATGCTTTTCTTCGTCATCCAACAGCAGTGGTCTCGAGAAATACAACACAGTGTGAGATGAAGTTTCTAATCATCCCAGAGCTCCAGAAGGTCATGCACATGAAATATCAATTTTACAAGACACATTTCTCACACAATCCCTTGAGCCTTTAGATAGCCGGCTAATGTTTTAGATTTTATTTCACACCTGACTGCTCTCTACATCTGCTGTTTGTGTCTTCAGGATTCAGCAGAGCTCATGTGTCAAACTGTGAAAAATGATTATGGAAGATCTGGCTGACCTACAGCAGTCTGTGCATTGTAAAACCCTATGATTTATGAAAAACATTTTCATTATTTCAGTAATGGGAACTCATCCCAGTAGTGAGTAAGAGATATGAATAATGAAAAATAGAGATAATATGGCTGTGTTGCTATGTTTTTATGGACCTTATCACTATTTTGCTGTATTTTCACCAAAACAAATTGCGTTAGCAATTTAAAAATCAAATCTTTTTTAAATCAATTTGTCTAAATAAATTATTATTGGCCACATTGTGCATTAGTAGATAGGTACGTCATTTGTTTGTGTCTGTTGAAGGCAGTCACCATCTTTTATTAATGCTCTGGCTTCGGGCTGGCCTGTTGTTTGAAGATTTCAGAACAAAGCATCCCCCTGTGGTTCAGGTCAGTTTCTGTCTGCTACGTTTGTGACCAGTAAGTGCTGCCGTCTTGTGATTACATAGCCACACTGCAACATGAGAGGAGGAGAAATTGCATAATAGTGAGATAAAAAGGCTCAGATATCATTTCATTTGGGATTCATAATTCCAATTTTGACAGATAAACATTAAAGTATATCTTGGCAAGTGTCTGGCTGATAGCTCTACATCTTGTCATTTAGTAATGTAACAGGACATTTGACAAAGGAACTTAAAATAATCAGTTATCAAATACAGTCAGTCAATGTTTATAGGATGCTTCCCAGTCAATATATTCCTCTTTACTACTATGGATAAGTGTTTATAGATTCGGATTGGCTTTACTATTGCTTGCTGAGCAGTTTACGTGTTTGTGTGTCTGTGTCAGTCTGCAAATTAGGTATGGTGCCACAGTCTGTGTCTGGCCGCATCTCCTCTCCCCCTCCTTTCTTCAGCTCAGTGTCTCACCGAAGCCTCTAGAAAGGAGTTGGCTTTTGTAAGGACACACATTCTGAGGATGGGTATTAACAAAAATGCAATTTTCTGCCAGCAGAGGGCTTAGTTTACCACATGCTGTCTGTTCTTGCTTTCAGCACCTAGACTAGAGAGGGTCTGTAATGCTTTATCAGTATGTGTGTGTGTGTGTGTGTGTGTGTGTGTGTGTGTGTGTGTGTGTGTGTGTGTGTGTGTGTGTGTGTGTGTGTGTGTGTGTGTGTACCTGGTATTCATCACGTTGTGGGGACCAAATGTCCCCACAAGGATAGGAATACCAGTAGATTTTGACCTTGTGGGGAAATTTTCAGGTCCCCATGAGGAAACAGGCTTATAAATCATGCACAATGAGTTTTTTTGAGGAAGTAAAAGTATGCACAATCTCCTGTGAGGGCTAGGTTTAGGTGTAGGGTAGGTGTAGGGCGATAGAAAATACGGTTTGTACAGTATAAAAACCATTACGCCTATGGAATGTCCCCATAAAACATGTAAACCCAACATGTGTGTGTGTGTGTGTGTGTGTGTGTGTGTGTGTGTGTAAAATATAGGTTTTTGACTGAGCTGTTTTGAAGCAAAAATTGTGTTTTCTTGTTACTCGTATTTGTTTCAGTGTTAATTTTTTGCTGTGTTTATACTACTGCTTACAAGTTTATGGTTAGTAAGATTCATTTAATGTTTTTGAAAAAAGTCTGCATATGATCAAAAATTAGGACAATTTAGTGAAATATTAGTACATTCTTCAGAAATTCATTCGTTCTGCTTGATATTTTTGTGTAAACCTTAAAATATTTTTTTTTTTTTCAAGATTTTTAGATGACTAAAAGTTTCAGAATTCTGAATTTTTAACCATATTTTACACAGGACTTTTTGTAAAAATATAAATGTTCCAATTTCCTCCACAGCTCCAGACTGGGTTTAGATTCATCACATTATTAAATTATATCATTATCAGCATTTTTTTTTTTTATCTTTAACAAAAATTTTATTCTAGTTTATGCAATATATGACCCTGGACCACAAAACCAGTCTTAAGTAGTTCTGGTATATTTGTAGCAATAGCCGAAAATATATTGTATGGGTCAAAATGATCAGTTTTTAATGCGAAAAATCATTAGGATATTAAGTAAAGATTATGTTCCATGAAGATATTTTGTAAATATCCTATCGTAAATATATCAAAACTTAATTTTTGATTAGTAATATGCATTGCTAAGAACTTTAAAGGTGATTTTCTCAATATTTTAATTTTTCAAATAGTTAAATGATTCCAAATTTTCAAATAGTTGAATCTCAAATATTGTCCTATCCTTACAAACCATACATCTATGAAAAGCTTATTTATTCAGCTTTTCATGATGTATAGAATGGAAAACACAAGCAGTTAATTATTTGTGGCTTTCTAGTTTCTAATATGGTTCATTCTGTCTCTATCAATCATTTATCTTTTAATGCACCCTGGCATTTAATGCATCTTGAGGTCAGTGGAAGCCGATGCACTGACATTGCACATATGCTAATTGCCAGTGTTTGCATGTGCATTTGTTTTCCTTTTTTGTATACATAAAAGTTTAAATCCGCAGTGAATTGCTGCTCTTTTGCATGATAAATTATCTGGGAGCAGTTACTGTTATCTCTTACAGTACATGACATATGGGATCATGGTGGAGGTTCTCTGTGCACTGAAGTGTTTCATTACAGTCTGTCATCCCGCCATGACTAGAATCAGAGACCATGATTAGGCGATTTATAGCTGATGCTTTGTAGTCAGAGATGTTAAAGAATTATATATGTGATCCTGGACCACAAAACCAGTCTTAAGTAGCACAGGTATATTTGTAGCAATAGCCAAAAATACATTGTATGGGTCAAAATTGTTGTTTTTTCTATAATGCCAAAGATATTAAGTAAAGATCACATTCTATGAAGATATTTTTTTTTAATTTATCATATAGATATATATAGATATATATCAAAACTATATTTTTGATTAGTAATGTGCATTGCTAAGAAGTTCATTTGGACAACTTTAAAGGTAATTTTCTCAATATTTTGATTAGTTTGCACCCTCAGATTCCAGATTTTCAAATAGTTGCAAATATTGTTCTATCCTAACCATACATCAATTGAAAGCTTATTTATTTAGCTTTCAGGTGATGTATAAATCTAAATTTAAAAAAATTGACCCTTATGACTGGTTTTGTGTTGTCTTAATGTTTTTTAAAAGAATTCTTATATACTCATCTAGGCTGCACTTATTTGATCTTAAATACAGAAATAAATTTATTTGTAAAAAATATTGTAACACTTTAAAATAATGGTGTTCTATATTAGTATATGTTAAAATATAATTTATTCCTGTGATGCAAAGCTGAAGTTTTATGAGCCATTACTCCAGTTTTCAGTGTCACATGATCCTTCAAAAATCATTCTAATTTGCTGATTAATTATTGTTATTATCAATGTTGGAAACAGTTGTGCTGCTTAATATTTTTTTGGAACCCGTGCATCCTTTTTCAGGATTCTTGAGGAATAAACGGTAAAAAGAACAGCATTTATTCCAAATCTATATTTTTTCTAACAATATGTCTTTGCTAGCACTTTTTATGAATTGAACACATACTTGGTGAATAAAAGTATTAATTACTTACAAAGAATAAAAATTTACTGACCCCAAACTTTTAGATGGTAGTTTATATTGTTACAAAAGATTCCGATTTTAAATAAACGCAGTTCTTTGTTAAAGAATCCTGGGGAACAAAATATTAAGCAGCACAACTGTTTTCAACATTGATAATAAATCAGCATATTAGAATGGTTTCAGAAGGATCATGTGACACTGAAGACTGGAGTAATGATGCTAAAAAATTCAGCTTTGTATCACAGGAATAAATTACATTTTAAAATATATTCACATAGAAAACAGTTATTTTAAAATTGAAATAATATTTCACAATATTACATTTTTTTCTGTATTTTTGATCAAATAAATGCAGCCTTGATGAGCATAAGAAACATCTTTAAGACCGATTAAAAATCTTACTGATCCCAAACCTGTATGTATTGTACTGTATATATTTATACAAGACTGTCCGCTTGCCTGTGAGCTCATCCCGTTTCTTTTAACCAAGAGCGCTGAGTCATTCTTCATATCTCAAGAGGCTTGCCTCATGATGTCTTCTTCTTCTCACACACACACACACACACACACACACACACACACACACATACACACACTCACACTCACTGTTATAGCAGTCTAGAGTGAAATTTATCAGAGATGATGCATCGAGTACGGAATGAGCCTTTGCACTGAACGAGCAAAATGACTGCCGCAATGTTTACCACCAGATTTGAACCTCCTCAAAAAGATTAATCAGGATTAGTCTGCCATCATGAACAACAAATAATTCATCCTACCACTTTAGAATCTATCTGCAGGGTTTTAAAGAGACAGTTAACCCATAAAACATAATGTTGTCATAATTTATTCACCTCATGTATATATTTCCAAACCTGTATGTTTTTCTTTTACACGTAAAACGCAAAAAGAGACACTTAGTAGTACGTCCGCGCTTCCATACAGTTAAAGTCAAAACTTGAAAACTGTATTATAAATGTACTTTAAAAAACATTATTTTTGTTTTCCTTTAAAGGTGTGAATCATGATGCTTTGCCCGTCCCCCAAATGTCCGCTTTTCACAAAATCGATTCTCATTTCCTCATTTCATCCACCAGTGGGCAGCACTATCACCACGTCTCCTAGTCCTCCTCTCCTCCATCACTGCCTCCCCTCCCCTATCTGTCTCCTCCTCCTCCTATGGGTCATTCATGCACTGGTGTGAACCGGTGAGCGAGAGAGAAAGAGAGAGAGGGAAAACGACAGATACGGCGCAAGCAGCAGAAAGGCTGTAGCAGTAGCGTTAGCAGAGAGCGATTTGCAGTCTTTCCCCTCACCCAGCCTAGCATGCAGGCCAGCACCATGGCAGCCGCAGACTCAACCAAGATGGAAGGTTTCTGGAGCAACTGGAAGTGCCAGGGTAGGAGGAAAAGGGGACCATGGAGATGGAGCTGGATGTGGTGGGATGGAGAGGATGCATGTGCATGTCTGGGGCTGATTTATTAAGCCTGCTGGATTTTTTTTATGGGAGGTGCATGTGGGATTTGGGATTCTGGAAGATGCTCAGACACACGCCCGCATCTTTTTTTTTATGCATCGGGGCCGTCGCCATCATGGGCGTATGAGAGCTAGACTGGGGGGATTTGAGACAGCTGGGCACGCCCTTTCTCTCCTCCCTCCTTGTTGTACTTAGGGGGTCAATCCTGAATTCATAAACTCTGGGTGTTTGATTAGAATTAATAGGCATTGATGTGCATGCATGCCTCATTTTCAGGTCAAATGCGTAGTTGGATGCAGATAGTTAGATCGTTGCATAAATGCCTTTCCAAGTGTCTTCACTTGACATATTGATCATAAAGGCCTTCAGGCTGCATCGGGTGCAGAAAGCGTCAGAAGACGAAAGAAAGACGTGGGGTGTGGCTACCTGTCTGTATAGTCCTGAAAATTGCATATTCTTTGAAAGAATGGATGTGGATGTGCATCTGTCTTTACGTATATAATTACAGTGAGTTTCATTTAATATACACTGGATGCATCTATCATTTTAATCAATGCAATACCTAGATTACATTAGAGGGACTTGTGCTGAAGGAAGAAAACTAGAACGATTTAAGAGGGAGGCTTTCTGGTAGTAGCTATTTATATATTGAGCATTTTGCATCTCTGACAGTTCAAGGGCTTATAAACACATAGAACATTTCAATGAATGTTATGCGTCTTTATGTGAGAGTAGTTAAATATTTACGGCATTCTGACTTTTTACCTTATAATTAGGAGTTATGGAAATATTTTACACTGCAAAAAAAAAGGATTATCTTAGTATTTTTGTCTAAAAATTCTCAAATTAAAATGCTTTTACTAGATAAGCAAAATTACATGAGGTGTTTAGTCTTGTTTTAAGCAAAATGCACTTAATTTAGTTTTTTTCCCTTGGAAACAAGACTAAATATCAAAAGTCATTTTGCTTATCTAGTACATGCATCTTTAAGAATTTTGAGATATTTCGAATAGAAACAAGACAAAAATACTAAGTAAGTCTTTTTTGCAGTGTACAATAAGGTTCAGTTACTTAATCCATTAGATATCATGAACTAGCAAAAAACACATTTTTATTAATGTAAAGTTAATTTATAAATTTACTATCATTCACTATCTATCTATCTATCTATCTATCTATCTATCTATCTATCTATCTATCTATCTATCTATCTGTCTATCCATCCATCCATCCATCATTATATATATTGTATCATTTAAGTACTTTTTATCACTAATGCACACTTAAATTAAGATAATATAGGTCTTAATTCTTTCTTTTATTTCTAGATTGATTTCCTCCTTAGAATGGAGAAGACTCTTGTGTGCGCATTTTGTTAAAGTGCTCTGTTGGCACTGCAACACTAAGCCATTGCAATAATTAAAACAGATACTAAACATAATAAAAACAAAGCTTTCTCACTTTTCCAATATCAAAAACACTAAATATGTTGTGTTTGATGAGGGTGTGCCTGTGTCAGCAGCACAGCGTTGTGTATTCAGTTGTCATCTCTGCCTTTAGTAATGCTTGTTGGCTCAGGATTGCTAATATCTGTGTCCTCTAGGAATCGATTCAACGCTATAAAGTCAAACCGCAGCAAAGGTGCTGGCTTGTCTTAAGTCAGCAGTTTCTGTTTCTCCTCACAGTCTTCTCTCAAGTATGCGGTTTAGTCAAAACTGTGGCGTGAGTCGCCACATTGGCCATCTTGATGGTCAGTTGGTACTAGGCCAAAATAGTCTCTGCCAGTTCTTCCATTAACTGCAAATCATAAAACAGATTTCATTACTTCACACTGAAAAACATGTTAGTTCTAGCAGAATTTTTAAAGGTATAGTTCACCCAAAAATGAAAGTTCTGTCATTAAATACTCACCTTCATGTCGTTCCAAAACCAAAATAAGATATTTTTGATGAAATCCGAGAGCTTTCTGACCCTATAGACAGCAACTCAACTGACTCATTCAAGGCCCAGGAAGGTAGTAAGGACATTGATATAGAATACGTCAGTTACATTGCTGTCTATGCAGGGTCACAAAGCTCTCGGATTTCATCAAAAATACCTTCATGTTGCGAAGATGAACGAAGGTCTTATGGGTTTGGAATGACATGAGGATGAGTAATTAATGACTATTGACTAATGAACTATTCCTTTAAGATGTCGTTAACACTAGTGGTTATTCAATAGAGGATATCAGAGGCATTTGTCAGCCAGTCTTATCACAGTGTCGTATGATCTAACAGATCCTGGATCCATATCGCCTTTTAGATCGTGATCAGAGCAGGATGTTGCAGGAAATGCTGTTTAGCAGTCATTTTTGTAAGGTGACACTACAACGACAGTGTAATGTAGGTCGAAGGTCTATTTTTGAGTTTTCATCCCCTTTTAACCCAGTTTTCTTGATGAACCATCAGTATGTGGTAATTAAATTTGTGAAAAGCTGTAGGTGTTGATTCGTCAGCTGTTTGTTGTGGACCTTGCTGTGGGTCAGAATATCCACATCAAACACACTGTCATGGCAAATCCCATAATAATACAGAAGCAAATTGTTTAAAGGGGTCATCGGATGCAAAACTCACTTTTACATGTTGTTTGAAACATTAATGTGTGTTGGCAGTTTGTGCACACAACCACCCTACAATGATGAAAATCCACCCAGTGTTTTTTTATCTTTAAAAGTAATATCCCCTTTTTAAAATCAGCTCATTCTCAGCTTCTTGATGACACACTGACCTTAGACCCACCCTTACCGAGCTGAAACAGTCCGACTCTGATCGCCATTGTGTGACTCAGGTGCAGGGGAAAACAAGAATGTCTCTGATTGAGTGATTGATGTGTTCTGTTGTTGGATGTAATAATGAACATAACAGTAGTCATTTACTCCCGACATCTGAGCTGCTGAAGACACAGAAGATTAACATTACATTCGCTTTTGAAAGGAAAGCACTGATCCCGATCTACATATGCATCTATGTTCGTGTGAATTATTTCTGATTCAGCTTCACCCACAGAAGAAGTGAGTATAAGGGTTTTTTTATGCATCTTTGCAAATGGCCTTTCTTAATAATGTGTTGGTTAGCAAGTTTTGCAGCTAAACTTGGCTAAATGCGGTTATCGAAAACATTACGGCTCTTCATCCCACAGCAGAGAGGGGCAGGGTGAGCAGAGCTCATTAGCATTTAAAGGAACATGCAACAGAATAGTTCACTCTAAAAAGGGCTGATTTTGACAAAGTAAAAAAAGTGTTTTTTACACTACCATTGAACATTTTTAACCAAAGTATGTTATAGACTTCTCATAAAGACCCTAAATAATCATATCAACATGTGGAAAATGGGCATCCGATGACCCATTTAAGATACATGTGTGGTACTTTGTCTCTTAGCAACAGCGCTTTTACTTTTACTCTTTTACTCACTCTTATATTGTTTTCAAACACATGTGACTTTCTTCTGTGGAACTCATTTTGAAGAACCCCATTGATTTTCATTGTATGGGTCCAAAAATGTTACTTTTCATTGCATATAAAGACATTTTTCAAAATATCTTAATTTGTGTTCTACAGAAGAGTGAAAGACGTACAGGCCAGTTCATCATATGCATATCCACATCCCAAATGTCATGTACTTGTGGTCTTCTTGTTTTGATATCTAAGTGGGTGTTAGCATCTCTTTTGACATTTTAGATTTCAGAAAGAGCTCAAGAGTGCCCCCTAAGTGCCCGTCAGCAAAGTGGATTCAGAAGGGGACTAAAAGGTTTAGGGCATCATTTGGGACAGGATCCTATATGTGACTCTGGACCACAAAAAGAGGCTTAAGTAGCACAGGTATATTTGTAGCAATAGCCAAAAATACATTGTTTGGTTTAAAATTATAGATTTTTCTTTAATGCCAAAAATCATTACGATATTAAGAAAAGATCATGTTCCATGAAAATATTTAGTAAATGTCCTACCGTAAATATATAAAAACGTAATTTTTATTAGTAATATGCAATGCTTAGAACTTTAAAGCTGATTTTCTAAGTATTTAGATTCTTTTTGCACCCTCAGATTGCAGATTTTCAAATTTTCCAGTGGAAATCTAGTGGAAAGCTTATTTATTCAGCTTTCAGATGATGTATAAATTTCAATTTTAAAAAATTGACCCTTATGACTGGTTTTGTGGTCCAGGTTCACAGCAGATTTTCATCTTACTGTAAGTTTCTTAAAGGTGACATATCATGAAAATCAGATTTTTCAGTGTTTAAGCTATAACCAAGGCCCCAGTGAACCTACCAACCCATAAAATGTAAAACAGACAACCCAGTAACTTTTTTTTTTGCAAGCATAAATTGTACAAATAGGCATAATAGGTCTTCTTTAAAGGATTAGTTCACTTCCAGAGCAAAAATTTACAGATAATTGACTCACCCCCTTGTCATCCAAGATGTTCATATCTTTCTTTCTTTCTTTCTTCAGTCTTAAAGAAATTATGTTTTTTGAGGAAAACATTTCAGGATTTTTCTCCATATAATGGATATATATAGTGCCCCCAAGTTTGAACTTTCAAAATGCAGTTTAAATGCAGCTTCAAAGGGCTCTAAATGATCCCAGCCGAGGAAGAAGGGTCTTATCTAGCAAAACGATCGGTTATTTTCAAATTGACAATTTATATACTTTTTAACCTCAAGTAAGCTGCATTTTAACTGCATTTTGGAAGTTCAAACTTGGAGGCACCATACATATCCACTATATTGAGAGAAATCTTGAAATGTTTTCCACAATAACCTAGTTTCTTTAAGACTGAAGAAAGAAAGACATGAACACCTTGGATGACAAGGGGGTGAGTACATTGTCTCTAAATTGTTGTTCTGAAAGTGAACTAATTCTTTAAGAAATAATATACATTACATCTCTAAGTTTGCCTAACATCTCAAGTCTAACCTGTATTACGGTTGTAAGAGTACACATGTATGCCCTATAATAGGCTTATGCTGTCCCATATAGGTCAGTATGATGAACCAGTCTGAAGGAGTGATTAAACCCAGCCATTAATTACTGCTGACTTTTGAGTCTCTTTCTGTCTCATTGTGGCATCCATACAGTTTTCTTCACTGTTTTATCCTGGCCTGTTTTTTATGTTTATCTGGGGGCTGTTTGGGATGTCACAGCATGTGACTCTTCTTTGAAAGAGCTTTCATTATTGCTAGCAGAGAAATGTTTTTTGCCTTCTGTCTTTCTGGAGCTCCTTGTCCCATGCCAAGATCGTTGTCATCCAGATTAGCGTCTAGTGTGTAATAATGTTAGTCATAGGCTGTCTGAAGTGATCTCTTTGTTTTAGAAGTGTGATCACTGATGTCAAGAGCAGGGTATGTGTCTACAATGGAGCATGACCTTAAAGAGATAGTTCACTCAAAAATGAAAATTCTGTCATTAATTACTTACCCTCATGTAAGAAATATCTTAATTTTTGTTTTGAAGATGAACGAAGGTCTTACAGGTTTTGAACGACATGAGGACGAGTAATTAATGACAGAATTTTCATTTTTTGGGTGAACTATGCCTTTGAAAGAACTAAACAATCTGCATTTAGGCTTGTGGTATATATACATATCAGCCATAAATTGTTTATGTGCGTCTGTAAATATTTTTTAATGGTAAAGTATGTATATTTTACAGCATGCTTTGTTAGGCCTATTTATGAAGTTATACAAGGTTAGATCATGTTTTTTTTTTTCTTCTTCTTTCTAGAGAATATTTCTCATAAAATGTAATTTCAAATCTGTGTTTGTCTTGTTTTCATATATTTACCCAAAATGTAATTAAAATTAGATACATCAAATTTTTATGTATTTATTTTATTTTATAACATCAGTATTTTTGTCTTTTTTTGGTCAGTAAAATACCTTATGATACGTTTTATTGAGAAACAAAATTGGATCTGATATTAAAATTTGTTTTAAGCATAAGCATCACTTAGTGTACTTTTTTAAACTTTTGTTTAATTTACATAACACTGCATATTATTACAGAATATTAATAAAAAAATAATCATCTATTATTATTTAAAAAATATTTTAAATAAGTATTTTTGTACTTTTATACACTAAAATATCTAAACATCCTTAAAACAATATTAATGTACTTATTTAGTTTGAAAGTGTCTGTATTTTTAATCTTTTTCCAGTAAACTACATAAGATAAGACTTAAATTGGGTAAAATGTCAGATTTATTTAATTTATTTACTACAATGCAAAATAATAATAATAATAAGAAGAAGAAAAATATTTTTTTTCTTTTTTTACTAAAACTTCTACTTCTACTTACTTCTACTTTTTCCTACCCAAAATGTAATTTAAATTACATTTAAATAGATTTTAAAATGTGTTTATGTATAATTATATAATTTAATATCTTAAGATACATTTTATTGATAAACAAAAGAAAGTAAACTTAACCCTCCATAATATAAACAATAATAATAATCTTGTATTTTAATCATTTTTAATAAGTGTTTTGTATACACTAAAAATATCTAAACAGCCTTAAAACAATAATAATGCACTTATTTTGTTTGACAGTGTCTGTATTTTCAATCTTTCCCCATTAAAATACATAAGATAAGACTTAAAATTTAAGATAAATTTACTTGAAAAACAAAATTGGGTGTAAAATGTTAGATCTATTTATAATAATAACAAGTATTAATCATTACCATCATCATCAGTATTTTTGTCTTTTTTACAGTTTAAGAACTCTAAAAAGCATTCTTGAAAATAGATAAATTTACTTAAGAAGCAAAATTTATAGCGTAAATGATTACATTTACCTAAAACAACGAAAAAATTTGCCAATACTTTATGCAACAAAAAAAAAATGAATTCACTATATATTCTCTAAAAACAAGTCTTTATATCTTACAAAATTTTACTTCTCTAGCATATACCTGAAAACAACATCAAAAATGAATTGAGGAATGATTTGCAGTGCAGTCACACAGCGATAGCTATTTTTAGCCATTCTTGCTCCCGAGGACCGGACTCTTGTTAGCTGTTGTCCTTTAGCTTGATAAAAAGCAAAGGTCTTGCATGAACGAGGAGCATGTTGTAGTCAGCAGTGGGGCGATTAACCAAGAGGGTCTTTGCTTGTGTGTCTGTCATAGCAGCGTTACCTCCTGCTCCCCTCCCCCATCATTTCATCAGCACCTTATTACTCTGTCTGGCAGCCAGCGCTTGGTGAGGGGAGGGCAAGCTCCATCGCTATGGCAACTGCATCACTGCTCACTCCACTGCACCCATCTCTCCAGTTTCCGTGGCGACCACGCTCCCTTCATCTGAGAGCTCAACTGCCAACTTCACGCCGACACATTTTATACAAAGCTCACCATAATGACCCCATAAAAAAAAACGTGTGTCGGTGCATGCTGGGAAAGAGTGGGCGCAAATGAGCAAGTGTCCTATTGTGTGTTGATTTCCACATGAAAATAAATAGAGATGCGTTTGTTATTCCATTGTGATGTATAGAAAATGACTGAATATTGATCATTGGCTATAATGAGCTGTACTATGACAGCGGCTATGAATAATACATGACACTTGGAGCTGTGTCTGTCACACCTAACGCAAACAAAGAATCCCACTGAGGTGTTGTTGGGATCCATACTGCTAGTTTAGGAAAAACTGTAACAGCACAGCTCAAAATAATGCTCTAGTTTTCGGGAATTGAGTTTGACAGGCAGCCGTCCATGGAAATGATCACAGGACTCTGTGTGGAGCATGAAGCTCTACTTAGCTCAGATAGATACCTGTGATTAGAGCGAACTGCTGCTATTAGGTTATAATTATGAGCTAGATAAGCTGCTTAATTTTTAATCCCTTGAGTTTAGTCTCTATGTTGCATCATGGTAAATTGGGTGGAAAACAAAGAGCAGAGGGAAAAGCTTTGGAATAGGTGTGGTGAAACAGTGGATTGATGCTATGCGACTACAGCAGTATCCTTGGCTCCAGTTGTTTGTTGGCATGTCAGTTAGATATTGCAAATTGATTAAATCACATATCATCAGTCCTACCTGATCTCTTTTTTGCAAGATGCAAATATAAAAAGCGGTGTTGGGCATGTTACATTAAAGGGGTTATATGATGTTGCTAAAAAGAACATTATTTTGTGTATATGGTGCAATGCAATTACGTGGTTTGAGGTTCAAAAACAGTTTTTTCCCATATACTGTACTCTCTGCCCCGCCTTTCTGCAAGGTGTGCTCTGATTAGCCAGCTATCTGGTGCATTGTGATTGGCCGAATACCTCAAGTGTGTGATGTAAATGTTACGCTCATTACCATGTTGTGATGCCATGTCCTGACGGGACGAGACAAAAGCATAGTAACCCATTATAAATAAGGCATTTGTTGCATCCAGTGAGGACATAATTACTGATTATAATGACTCATACTGTCTTTTTACGTGTTTTTACATTGCGGCATGGAAACATAACACCACGTCTGCATTTGTGATCGTAGAAACGACAAACAAGCAGCACTACTATATGCTGCTCAAAACTCGCGTTTGAATAGCCAGTATAGGAAAATGTACTTACAGGCTGTGAGCCAGATGCGCCAGACTGTCCTTGCAAAGTTGGAATTGCCCCACTTTATAGTGTTTTATCAGCCAGCATTGTAGGCTACTCTCCCCATGTTCAGGAAACAGTCCTATGAAAAATGCGCTGCACATGCGAATATTTGCATTGTACTGTTCTGGAACAGTGTTGTAAATACAACGTTACCACTGATTTCTTGTTGTGTACTTATTTGGAAGGCCAAACAAAGTGGTTTCACTTTCGCAACGAAACACACAGCGTCTCCACAATCATTTTGTCATTTTGAAACTGCAAATAACAAGAAAACAATGTGCTTTTGTAAAATAAAGAAAAGAAACAGGATGCGCACTTTGCCATCTCGGTCTCCGTCAACTCTCTTCACAGACACATAAATAAAACAATCTGAATCTCTAAATACTTGCCTCTCAGACATGAGAAATATGTATAGAAGGCTTGAAATGTCTACTTTTAAATAAATAATGTCAAAAACAAATATTCTCTGATAAAACAATCCGTAAGATGCCAATACGAGCTCTAATGTAATCATGCAAAAAGTAATCATGTAACCAACATAATTACATTTTGACCCTTCATAGACAACACTGAAACTACCAGGTTCAAGGCCCAGAAAGGTAGTAAGGACTAGTGCTGCACCCTAATAGTTGACTAATCGTTAGCTGACAAGAAGAGGCTTGGTCGACAAAAATCTACAGGAAGTGGCAAAGTCACTCAGTCCGTGACGGACAGATTGTTAACGGCTGGTCTATGTGGTAAAATAGTACATCGGGCAGGACATCCAAACGCTCGCCTATCATTCATCGACCTCATTCATCTGAAACATGTCAGTAGCCACAACTTTACATGGCTGCTCAATTTAATGTTAACCTAGAAAAATGTGCGCTATTCAAGTGTGTAGAGTGTGGAAGCTGAATAGTAGCGCGCTCACTGCATGACAGATGGAGGCACCAGTGCAGTCACTCTTAAAATACTCTGTCATTTTTACTTCATAAATATAAAAGTAATACTGAATAATAGGGATGTAACGGTATCAAAACTTCACGGTACGGTAATACCTCGGTATGAATGGCACGGTACTTCAAAATATCTCAAAAGTGTAGATATTAGGAAAGAAGTATTGTATTATTAATTTTCATTTATTTTACAGTGCAATTGTTTAACAATACATGGCTATTACTTTCATTGTTTTTATCATTATTATTATATTCTAATTTGTTTGGCTTCCTAAAACACCAGTGTGAGACGGTATATCACAAAAAAACGATGGCTGAGTCCCCTTTAAAGTTCGGGTACAAGTACAACATTTTTCTGAAGTTTTCTCAGTTAAGAAAATGGGTTGGAGCTCTTAATTTTGAACTCTCAAGTGCATTAGAATAATTTAACTCTAAAATGTACAAAATGTTCCTTTTTTCCAAGTCTTCGTTTGTGTTTTTTAAAATATCACAATAAATATCGTATTGTGGGCTTCATGCCGCGACATTATCACATCGTGAGATTTTAATATTGATATCATATTCTCTAGTAGATGATGAAAAACCATTTTCTACTTATGACTCCTGCTACTAGGACTACTTTCATAGTGAATTTGATATAAGTTTGAAATACAATTATTGTTAAATAAAAAAGAGATTTAAGGGATAGTTCACCCAAAAATGAAAATTGTGTCATTAATTACTCACCCTCATGTCATTCCAAACACATAGTCTTTCGTTTATCTTCAGAACACAAATTTAGATATTTTTGATGGAATCTGAGATCTTTCTGATCCTACATAGACAGCAATGCAACTGACACGTTCAAGGCCCAGAAAGGCAGTAAGGGCATCGTTAAAATAGTCCATGTGACATCAGTGATCCAACCATAGTGTTATGAAGCTACATTTTACACTTTAGAATCTAAAGCAAATACTATATATTTTTGCCTGTTCTGTCGCAGATAATCAGTATTCAAACATTCTGCTCATTTGACTTCTTTTTCCATATTATGAAACGGCAACATACGCATATTTGGACATAGGCCTTCTGTCTTTTTCAGCAGGATGAATCCAGGCATATTTTTGAATGCACTCCTGTCTGTTTGTGTAATCATTTCTAATTGTGTTATCTCTGACTCAGCGCTGACTCAGAGTGATTCAGTAGTTGTTACATCACAGTAGGTCATGCAGTAGATTCTGAATTGTGGATGCTAAAACAATCAATGACAAACAGATTAATGGCATACTCTAAACCACTATGCATGATTTTGACCTCACCTGATCTTCTTTCTCTTTGTTCACCCAGTGATGCAGTTGCTGTACTGGCGGGACCTGAAGCAGAGTGGGCTGGTGTTTGGCAGTTTACTGCTGCTGCTTTTCTCTCTGACGCAGTTCAGTGTGGTCAGCGTGGTGGCCTATCTGGCCCTGGCTTCCCTCTCCGCCACCATCAGCTTCAGAGTCTACAAGTCTGTGCTGCAGGCTGTGCAGAAAACAGACGAGGGACATCCCTTCAAGTAAGCCTGCTCTGTGTGTGCACAGACTGTGGGTGTCACTTAGTGAGTTACTAACAATGTTTTATTGCGGATGCAGATCATATCTGGAGGTGGAGATGTCACTGTCCCATGATCAGATGCAGAAGTACGCAGAAAACGCCCAGCGCTATATCAACACCACACTGAAAGAACTGCGCAGACTGTTTCTGGTGCAGGATCTGGTGGACTCACTAAAGGTGACCCTTTGTTCCATTTAATCTACAGCAGGGTCATTTAGTTATCTATGGAAGCCTGTTTCTGCCACTAAATAAATAATAACAAAAGGTAATAGCAACTTTTTATCTCACAATTGTGAGATATAAACTCTGAATCGTGAGTTATAAAGTCAGAATTACGAGATATAAACTCACAAATCTGACATTTTCTCTCAGAATTGCGTGATATAAACTCACAATTGCAAATTATATTGTAAGAATTGCATGACAAACTTGCAATTCTGCCAAATAATTCTGAAAAACAAAATAGCAATCATGAGAAATAAAGTCAGAATTGTGAGATAAACTCACAATTCTGACTTTTTTTCTCAGAGTTGTGAGTTTATATCTCGCAAGTGTGGCAGAATTGTGAGTTAAGGAAGAACTGTGAGATATATATTATATTCTGAGAACATAACAGTCCCCCCCCCCCCCCTCAAAATAGCAATTGTGAAAAAATCTGAATCGTAATATATATAAAAAAAAAGTCAGAATAGTTAGATGCAAACTCACAATTGCTAGAAAGTCAATTGCAATTCTGACTTTATAACTTGCAATTGCAAGTTTATGTTTTACAATTCAGAGAAAAAAGGTCAGAATTGCAAGTTTGTATCAAGCAAATTTGAGGAAAAGTCAGAATTGTGAGTTTATATCTTGCAATTCTGAAAAAAGGCAAATTGTGAGATAAAAAGTCACAAACTTTTTAAACTTTTTATTCAGTGGCAGAAACAGGCTTTCATGGTTGTCTGTCAATTTTTCCTTAAATTGATAATTAGTAGGACAGTAAAGAAATGATGAGAGGTGATCAAGAAAATACTTTAAAGAGATTTGAACAGATGCCAGCACACATGACAAAGCATTTACACTACTTTCTAGGCTATTTATTAATTTTAAAGATCACTCAGTCTGCATTTATTTGATCAAAAATACAATAAATAATCACAATAATATTGTGAATTATTATAGTATTATTTCAAATTATTTAAATTAAATTTAACCAATAATAATTATTTAAAAATGTAATTTATACCTGTAATGGCAAAGCTAAATTTCCAGCATCATTACTCCAGTCTTCAGTGTCACATAATCCTTCAGAAATCACTCTAATATGACGATTTGCTCAAGAATTGCTTATTTTCTATTAGCACAGTTGTGCTACTTAAATTTTCAGGTTGTCATTTACAAAATTTTGTTTAAGTATGAAATGCATCATCGTGAGTATAAGAGTGCATAATGAATTGCTTATTGGTGACCTATGATCTGCATAAACAATAATTAATATACAGAAATTTAGGGCAGTTTAACACTTTATGAACTTCTACAATGCTCCAGTTTATCTTTTAGTTTAATTGTGACCTTGGACCACAAAACCAGACTACTTAAGTAGCACAGGTATATTTGTAGCAATAGCCATCAATGCATTGAATGGGTCGAAATTGTTGCTTTTTCTTTTATGCCAAAAATCATTAGGATATTAGGTAAAGGTCATGTTCCATTCCATGTTCCAGGTATTTTGTAAATTTCTGTAAATATATCAAAACTTTATTTTTGATTAGTAATGTGCATTGCTAAGAACTTTATTTGGACAAATGTAAAGGCGATTTTCTCAATATTTAGATTTTTTGCACCCTCAGATTCCAGATTTTCAAATATTGTCCTATCCTAAGAAACCATACATAAATGAAAAACTTCCAGGGTCACAGTTTAGCTTGTCACAGTCCTGGCACAGAAATGCATAAATCATATGATACCTGCATATGGTATATGTGTGTGTATGAACTTCTTGTGTGTGTTTGTTTGACTGCAGTTTGCAGTGCTAATGTGGTTGCTGACCTATGTGGGAGCTCTCTTCAATGGTCTAACTCTTCTTATTATGGGTGAGCATCTTTTTTAGGTTCCATATGCACCTGTAATTTGACATGCAGATGAACGTATGCTTTCTGAATGGCAGGCTACTGCATGTACTGATTATTTACTGCAATTTGCATCTCATTCTGTTTCAGTGGTGGTGTCCATGTTCTCGATGCCTGTGGTCTATGAGAAATACCAGGTCAGAGTGATACAGTTGTAACCATGACTACATGTATAATTCATAAGCACTATGACTACGATGACTCACTTTTTACATTTTACATTTACATCTCTAGGCACAGATTGATCAGTATGTGGACCTAATAAGAACCCAAGTCAACTCTGTGGTAGGAAAGTAAGTACTCCCTTTAAGCATTTATTATAATATCATATAATATAATAATTTATAATGTGATAATATACAGAATTTCACAAAAGTAAGTACACCCCTCATATTTCAGCAACCATTTTAGTATATTTTCTCAATGGACAATACTATAGAAATGAAACTTGGATATATTTTAGAGTAGTCAATATGCAGCTTGTATAGCGGTATAGATTTATTGTCCCCTGAAAATTACTCAACATACAGCCGTTATTGTCAAAATAGCTGGCAACAAAAGTGAGTACACCCTAAGTGATAACAGCAGTATGTTGTTTAACCATGCAAAGCCACATGTCCTACTCATCATGTTTATGGTTTTGTCTGCTTGACAGGACCAAACAATGTTGTGTATCTTGTATTAGAGCAGTTAAAATTAGGTGCTTTAAGTACAATTCTCTTATACTGACCACTGGATGTTCAACATGGCATCTCATGGCAAATAACTCTCTGAGGATTAGAGAATTAGAATTGTTGGTCTCCACAAAAATGGCCTATTAGAGGTTCAGTAACACCCTGAAACCGAGTTACACTACAGTGGTCAGGGTCATACGAAGGTTTTCCAAGATGGGTTCCATTCGAAACAGACCTAGCAAGGGTCGATCAACGAAGTTGAGCCCTCGCTCTGTGTGTCAGGTGCAGAACCTGGCTTAAAAAAACAGATGCATGAGTGCTGCCAGCATTGCTTTAAAGGTTGCAGAAGTAGAAGGTCAGCTTGTCAGTGCTCAGACCATACGCCGCACACTGCAACAAGTCGGTTTACATAGGTGTCATCCCAATAGGAAGCCTCATTTGAAGCTGGCTCACAAGAAAGCCCGCAAACAGTTTGCTGAAGACAACCAATCCAAGAGCATGAATTACTGGAACCATGTCCTGTGGTCTGATGAGACTATAAGATAAACTTGATTGGCTCAGATGGTGTCCAGCATGTGTGGCGATGCCCTAGTGAGGAGTACCAAGAAAATGTGTCTTGCCTACAGTCAAGCATGGTGGTGGTAGCATCAAGGTCTGGGGCTGCATGAGTGCTGCTGGTACTGGGCTGCAGTTCATTGAGGGAAACATGGATTCCATTATGTACTGTACATTCTGAAGTAGAACATGCCTTCCCTCCAGAAACTAGGCAGTTTTCCAACATGATAACGACCCCAAACACACCACCAAGATGACAACTGCCTTGCTGAGGAAGCTGAAGCTGAAGGTGATGGGGTGGTCAAGTATGTCTCCAGACCTGAACCCTATTAAGCACCTGTGAGGCATCCTCAAGCGTAAGGTGGAGAAGCACCATGTGTCTAACGTCCAGCAGCTCCGTGAGGAGTGGAAGAGGATCCCAGCAACAACCAGTGAAGCTCTGGTCAATTCCATGCCCAGGATAATTAAGGCAGTGCCAGATAACAATGGTGCTAACACAATATACTGACACTTTGGACAAGTTCACTTAGGGTGTACTCACTTTTGTTGCCAGCTTTTTTGACAATAATGGCTGTATGTTGAGTTATTTTCAGAGGACAGTAAATCTATACTGCTATACAAGCAGCACATTGACTACTCTAAAATATATCGAAGTTTCATTTCTATAGTATTGTCCCTTGAGAAGATATACTAAAATGGCTGCTGAAATGTAAGAGGTGTATACTTACTTTTGTGACATACTGTATAATATGAATGTGTGTTTTGATATAGAATCCAGGAGAAGATTCCTGGGGCCAAACGAAAGGCTGAATAGGCCTCACAGGGCCCACTGGAGGAGGTTGTGAGCTCCTGAACGTCTTATTACAGAGAGAGCTGAATGATGAGCGAAGGTTCCTCTTTGTGCACTCACATACACACACACACTGACATCAGACACAAATAAACATCACTGGAACATAGTTCCACTTTGTACACATTGTGACGTCTAGAGCAATGGCCGAGCTGTGCAGGAGAAGTCCCATCCGCGCCTTGTAACCATAGAAAAAAAATAAAGAAAAAAAGCAAAGTGTGCTGTCTCTCAAATCAGGATCTAGTCAAAAGTACAACTACTCAATGAATTGTAGAAGTAACCTTGAAACATATTATTCAAATCTGGCAAGATGACTAGATGTGATTTTTTTTTTTGTATGTGTTGCTCAAAAAGTGCATGAAGTCAAGAGTCTTAAGTGCTGATGAATTCTCTTTTTATCTTTTAAGTTTGTGTGCTTTCTCAGCTGTGCTGAAAATCTCTGTAGTTTGTGAAGGATCTCTCCAGCTTTATTGCTCTCCAGTGACACTCTCTTCTTGGGAAAAAAAAAAAAAGAAAAAAAAGCTTTTTTGTGTATTGGGCGTTGGGTGGGGCTTTTCCTCTTTCATCACTATATCTGTACAAGTACACAACACAATTAACATAACTCATTGTCAGCTATACGCATGGATCTGCTGAGGTTCATGATATCTGGGCACAAACGCAACTATTTAGCGATGTTCTGATTAGATATGGTCAGCTCACTCGTAGCATTACAGTATGTTTCTTTTTCGTAGGACTCCGCTACAGAGATTCATGTTTTTAGGGGCTGTCATTGATCTTTTTTTTTTTTTTTGAAAATGATACAAAACAAAAGAGAGGGAGGAGAAGGAAGCGTCAGTGAGTGATTGCCAGCTAGAATCTGTCGATCTTTGTGCTATGTTTAGTGTTGTTCATTCTTTTAGCCATTGACTCTTAACTATTTGCACTTAAGATGTACTCAATACTGAATGCGAAAATAAATGTTCTTAAATGTACTTCTGCATTGCTCATCTTTTACCTTCTAATATTGTCATAACCAACCATATTAATGACATTACAAAATAGTATGATTGCATTTGTAAATAAGTAGAGGTTCAAGCACACAGTGTTTTAAATATTTTATATTTTTGGAAAAAACGGCCTTCCGACGGACTCGCTCTACGAAGTCCGTTCAGTTTCAACTTACTATTGCTAACTAGTCCTAGGTTTTTCACCCAATTGGAACTAAACCAGTGCAGAAATGTTCCCTGGGCAATGAATATCAATAATTATCAAAGAAAAGAGAATTTCGCTGTCGCATACACTCTTAAAAATAAAGGTGCTTCACGATGCTATAGAAGAACCTTTTTTGTCTAAATGGTTCCATAAAGAACCTTTAACATCTGAAGAACATAGGCAGGACCAATTTTACTAAAATGGCTATAACTTTTGGACAGAATGGGATATCTTCACCAAACTTGGTACACATGTGTATAGACTTAATCTTTGGTCAATTAAAAAAATGCAAAGCTTTACCACTTGGTTTTCGCTATAATATAGAAAAAAACATAAAAACAGCTATCTGTTCTGAACAACTTGAAAATTTGTATGCAGTGTCTTTGTCCAAAGTGTCACAATTGTCTATGAGGACATTTGCGTATCTCAAAAATCATGGACGCCATTGGCCAAAGAATTTTTAGCACCTATTAGACAACCTTAATGGAGGCAAATCGGAAAGAAACTCACTGGGCATGTTCGACTCATGGCCCTAAAGGTCTGTAAGAATTTTTAAAGAAATTGGCCACTAGTTGGCGCTAACGAGTTTTATGCCTTTGTAATCACGTGGTGTTTCACACATCCACATAATATGCATAGCATTTGATAGATTTGCTTATACTGAGAAACCTTGCTTCAAGAACCATTGCTGTCAATCAACCCATTCATGAAATTTTCACAATTATGTTAAAAAAAAACCTACTTTTGCGATCTAGTCTAAGGTTTTTCGCTCAATCTCGATCAAACCACTAGGGCGCAATTCTCTGGACCCTCTAGATCAATAATTATCAAAAAGATGTTGAATTTTGTCCTTTGGGTAGCTATAACAGGGTTATTTATAAAAGGGGAGTGGCCAAGGATACCTAAAACCTTATAAACCCTGTGCAAAAACTAAAAACTTCACTATAACAGTTAAAAAGGTGTCAGAAACCTCATATTTCTATTTTAAATGACCTCAAATTGCAATAAAATGTTCATATGTTCACATATACACTAAATCGTCATATCATGTGATACATCTCCTCATTCTTAACTACTTTGCCTCTAAGACCACTGGTGTCAATCAAACTGTTCATTATATATTCAACATTATTTAAAAAGGCTACTGCGAACTAGTCCTAGGTTTTTTGCTCAATCTCAGTACAATTCTCTGGACCCTAGATACATAATTATCAAAAAATATTGGATTTGCCAAAAAGTCTTTTTTACATAATTGATTTAGGTGGTTAAAGCCATGTTAGCACAATGTCTTTTTCCTTATGTGCTTAAATACCTTAAAGTAGTAGTTTACAGATAAATTACTCACCCCCTTGTCATCCAAGATGTTCATGTCTTTCTTTCTTCAGTTGTAAAGAAATGATGTTTTTTGAGAAAAACATTTCAGGATTTCTCTCCATATAATGGACTTCTATGGTGCCCCCGAGTTTGAACTTCCAAAATGCAGCGTCAAAGGGCTCTAAATAATGAAGCCGATGAAAACTACTGCATTTTGGAAGTTCAAACTCTGGGGCGCCCTAGAAGTCCATTATATGAAGAGAAATCCTGAAATGTTTTCCTCAGAAAACACCATTTCTTTAAGACTGAAGAAAGAAAGATATGAACATCTTGGATGACAAGAGGGTGAGTACATTATCTGTACATCTTTGTTCTGAATGTGAACTACTCCTTTAAGTGCTTAAACCCCGCCCCGGTAATAGCTATATTATTAAATAGCATTTTTTTTTTACAAAGTTTTTATATCAGGCCAGAATCAACATTATGAATGCTACTACTAATACCAACGCTCTGAATTTTTTCCATCTAATTAAAGTAAAAGGATTACATACACACACACACATACATAAATATATATGTAAAAACAGGAAATATATGGAACATATAAAGCCAAGGAAGAGGTAAGAAGTGAAAAATGTACCAGTCAGTGATGTTTGTTGTGTTACGTATATGATATATGAATAATGAATGTGTTAAATTAGGACGCTCCCCATCTGTCAGCGGGCACCGTTGGGTGTGTCCAGTGTACCTGTCTATTGTCCAAATGCAGCATTTTCGCCCCAGGAACAGGTGGGATGGACTTGGACAACAGCGCTGTTTCCGCTCGCAGGCATGATGACTTGCAACACACACACAAATGCTTTTGCTATCTAAGAGACACTGCATAGACTTATGTTTTTATAAGCTAATTATAAATACAGTAAGCTAACGCTAGCAGAACATTTTTACAGTAAAAAAAACTTTATAATTGTTTTTACAAATGAGGACGACCCTAAAAGGGAAATTTAGGAACATTTTAGGGAGATTTAGTTAATACTTAGAAAATACACGATTTTCTTAATACTTTAAAAATCATTATTATCCACAATTCTGTCTTGTGCGGTTGATTCTGAATTACTCAGGAGAACAATAACAGCTGATGGAGTAAAGATGAGTTTGAGGCTTTGTTGATACATGCGCGTACTCACCTCGCCCTCTTCTGGTGAGACAGAGAACTGCAGCTCAGAGGAGGCAGTGTCGCACTCGGAAATAAAGGCGAAACGGGAGGGTGAGGTAGGAGGACCATTGTGAATTTGCTGACAGTGGGTGTGGTGCTCAGCATCCGAAGACTTGTGATTACCAAAACAGTAAATTATTGCTTTTCAATGGGTTCTTTGTTTGTAAATAATGTGCAAATCTGATAAAAACCTATTAACGGTTGACATATCATCATATAACGTTAGTAAATAGTTAATATGTTTCTCTAATTATACATTTCAGTACATATACACTGGGTTTATAAAACAAGACAATGTAGACAAGATCAATATTTTGCTAAATGGGATTTTCTTAACATTTAACACATTTAACTACTTGACAAGCAAGATGACATAAGATTTATTAAGTCTTGTTTTCTTATAAATATATCAAGGCTATTTATGAGAATATAAATTAGCCTATCATTAGTAATCTTTTCGTATTTTATGTACGAAAAAAATCAAATCTAGCCTACCAATTGAGTCAACAGAAGCCATCAGAATGTCTTTGAAACTAATATGTGAAGGTAAAAAAAAAAAATCGTAAATACAGTTGCTTTAAGCAAGAACTCACTTAATTTTTGAATACAGAAATATCGCGGAAAACAAGATTACATGTTCGCATTTTTCTTTTCTAGTAAGCCTATGTCTTTTTATTTATTTGTACTTTACGAGTTTATTTGCAAAAACAGATAAAACAGACTTTTAATTTTCAAAATTGTGTTTATGTTGTCATGTGTTTATTGGGTTAGCTGTGTTTTTATATATATATATATATAAAAATACCTTACTGCAGTTTGATGGAGATTAACAGGAATGCACAATGAAAAAAACATAATTTTTGAAAACTGTTAAAAACGGTGTTATCTGTTTTTGCAAACGAACTCTTCACCTGAATATACTATAAAAACTACTATACATTTACAATACTATACATATACAAAATAGTATACAATATACTGAGGAAGAGATTTTTCATTTTGCAGTCCAGTGCTGCCCCAATTGGGTCTATAGTTCATTAATTTGAGAAACATAGAAGCCAAAAGATGTTAAAGGTCCTATAAATGCACATAATTGAGAAGTGAAAAGACTAATCTGAGCAAGGGGTGCCCTCTGCTGCCCAATATGTGAAAGTGATATTTATAGGGGCATTTCTGGATTATTTCAAAAAGCAATTTGGTGGAAAAAAAAAATGTATTTACTACATGATTTCTGAGAGTTCAAGTCAATTTAAATGTAAAAGTCAATTTAAAAGTATTGAAATATTTTTATGAAACATGTCTTTTATTTATTTAATCAAAAATACACCAAAATCAATAATAATACTGGTAAATGTTAAAATTAATTTGATTTCTATTTTCATTTTCAGCAGCAAGAGTTCCGTTCATACTTTTGGTGTACTAAACTGGTACACTTAAAGTCTGCTAAATTGGAACTAATTTTGTACTTAATGCACATTAATTGTGCGGAAGTAGCACTTAAGTATAACTAAAGATATGCTAAAGTATGTTTGATTGTGCTTTAGTGGAACTATTGCAAGTATGCTTTAGGAACGATTTAAATATGCATTTAGAGACCAATATTATTCAGAGATAAACACATTTTAGGCTTAATATTAATAAATGTGCATTGTGCACAAATAGTACTCCAAATAAAGTTTAAATCAGTTTTTTTATATCAGTAAGTCTTGAGCTATATGTCAGTTAATATGTTAATAGATTTGAACCGTACTTGTATTTTAAATATATTACTTTTTTACTAGGGTTCAACAACATGCTTTCAGATTTTAACCAAATTTAAAGTCGACAAATTAAAGATGAAATTCCATGTGGCCTTTGGAGCTACTGTATTTGCTAAATAAATAAACAATCCATATTTATTTGGTTTTATTTTCATGTCTAAAATCTCAAGACCTTTCTCTCACCTTGCTCACAGTGCGTTGCAGTGACGTTTAGCGAGACGGCCTTGAGGTGCCTGCCTGTATGTCAGGAACACATTCTACCTCAGCAAAGGTCAACTGTGCCCTCATAAACACAAACTGCCAAAAGCTGACATGACTGACCAATGTCTCCTTGTCAGAAACACCCTAAGACAGGGTGAAAAAAACAACAGTGCCTAAAACTATTCTAAAGTGCTTAAAAATGTAGCAGAGTCAGAGTAACATTTAACATTCATCTGTAACTTTGTATAGTGTAAAAATAGTGTATTTCTTTGGTTAGTTAGTTTCAATTAGATTTAAAACTATTTTAAACAGAAATGGCTAGAGAAAGGTAGAAATAAAGGGCTGTTTGAAAGAAACTTTGAAGTGAAAAATGTTGGGCATAATAGTTAGTAATCATAAAAGAGCCAGCGGAGATGTCAGAGATAAAACTCTTAATGCACATTCTTACCTCCCTGTTCACCTGAGGACATGCGGCTGTCAGTCAGTCAGACAGGCCTAATGGATTCACTCTGTCTCACTCACGCACACCCTCTGGCTCTCTCTGTCTAAATGACCACTGCCCATTCCAATAGCAATAAGAGTAGATTTGGTTTCTTTTGTGCCTTTCACAAACCAAAAGATTTTGAAAAGCATAAGAATACAATAAATTTGATATACAGATTACTAAGGCCTCCAAATTATCAAAGTGAGTGACCCTGGACCACAAAACCAGTCTTAAGTAGCACAGGTATATTTGTAGCAATAGTCATAAATATATTGTATGGGTCAAAATTATTGATTTTTCTTTTATGCCAAAATCAAAGATTATGTTCCAGGAAGATATTTTGTAAATTTCCTATCATAAATATATCAAAACTTAATTTTTGATTAGTAATATCAAAGTCCCTTTAAGTTCTTTGCTTTAAGGCAAGTCATGTCACTCGGCGGCCATCTTTGAAACGCCTCTCGGGCATTCAAGTGCAGCTCCTATCTGTTTGAATGGGGAAACATCAAATTCTCCAAAACTGTTCACCAAGCTTACGATTAAATTTCATATTTTAAATCTCCAACGAAATCCAACAAGAACTGCCTCATAAATATGGTTCCTTGAGCTCCAATAGCGTTAAAAAACGCTTATTTTTCCTGCTAAATGAGCCAGTGCGCATGCGCAGTACTGAGCGCACGTCTTAGAGCGCCGATCGTTTCTATAGCAACCGGGACTTCTAACGGCAGCTGCAGTGACGCGCTGACTTTACTAATCAACGATTGGCTCTTTCATTAAGAAGGCGGGGCTTCGCGGCCATAATGAGCGTTGCATTTTTCCCCATTCAAAACTATACGAGTGACATGTCTTGGGTATTCTCAGAGCCATATAAAAAGAGAGTTGCGACACTCCCATAGGCTTCCATAGGAACTGAGGAATGCGGAAGTAAAGCGTGTCATGGAGCGGTCAATAGTTCCAAACAACCAATAGCTCCTCCATTGAAGCCCATTCATTTCAGCGCTTCTCAAGCACAGTCGCAAGTATATTGAAGAAATTACTGCATTTCTTTACATTTTAACGCATCAGTTGACCTCTCTCTGACCACTTTATCGTTAAAAAATAAACAGTTAAACTGTAAATGCAGCTGGATAACGTGAGAAACACCGTAATAGCGACCATAACCAGATACTAGTTGTCATATTTTTATGTTTTTAGTCTTTCTGCAATCTTTCTCTCCCTGTAGGAGGTTGAATGAGTTTCAGTAAAGACTGCATTCAAGAAACACGATAAAAATGTATGCTGAATGCAATTCGTTGCCTTGTGTTTTTTTAAACATTATTTTCATATTTTCTATTATGTTAAATGCCATTTTTGCTTGCCTTTTATAATATTCACTTATGTTGTATATTTGAATATCATAAAACAAGAGTAAATTACTTTTTTTTTAATTTAACATTAAATAATTAAATCGAAACATACTGTATAAAAAAAGAGTGTTTGATCATGTCCAAATACACATGCAGATGTATTTAACCTTAAATATTACACTAACTGTAATCTAAATACTATATTAGAAAATGTTATCTTTTAAATGGTCAGGATCATTATTGCACATATTAAGTACAAAAAACCTCCTCAAAATATTTACTAAATAGAACTTAACTATATATATTACAGTTATTTAATTGAATAAAAGTTACACTTAAGGTGTTTGGTCACATTTGACTGCCAAAGAGTATGAGAACATATTAATTATGTCTCTTTATCACTCCCCAGAATAAAATGCGATTGTAAAGCGTATTCAGAGAAGTTATCAATACACAATCAATGCACATTATGTGTTAATAATTACTCGAAATTGCTGCAAATATAGTAAAACTGCTGTCTATCCTATTTAACTCCATTCAAACACATTGACAGCGCGGAGCTGTTTGGAACTATTGAGAGCTCCATGAACCACGTGACCGTGCGGCGGCGAGATCAAAGCGTGTCGCAACTCTCTTTTTATATGGCTCTGGGTATTCTATAGTCTTTGGTAATATATGCATTACTAGAACTTCATTTGGACAACTTTAAAGGCGATTTTCTCAATATTTAGATTTTTTTGCATCCTCAGATTCCAGAATTTTAAATAGTTGTTTATCCCAGAATATTTTCCTATCCTTACAAACCATATATCAATGGAAAGCTTATTTATTGAGTTTTCAGATAACGTATAAATCTCGATTTCAAAAATTGACCTTTATGACTGGTTTTGTGGTCAAAGGTCACATATTTCAAGATGAACACATACTGGAATGAAGTAACTTGACATTATTTGTAGGGATGCACCGATCATGATTTTTCATGGCCGATTCCGATACCGATTTTTTACAAGCAAGCTGGCCGATTCCGATACCGATTTCCGATTTTTTCAAAAACAAGAAGTTATGCAAGTAAACAACATAAACAACATGTTTATTTAGTATTTAACAGGCCAAACTGGCTTTGGCTATTGAATCAATAGCATCTGACATCTGAAATTAAATAATAAATAAAAAATATGAAATTAAATACAGTTTAATAAGCAAAACATGCTTTTAGTAAAGTAAAACAGTAAGCCAACAGGCATTTTAATGTAAAATAATAATAATCATTCTTAACAGAACAGACTTTTATTTTTGGCTTTTCAAAAGTAAAGTAATGCTTGTTTTTTTTTTTGTTTTTACAAAAATAAGCATCTCAGCTTTGTCACAAGTGAGTCTGTTTCTTTTTTCATCTGTCACGTGAGAAGCTGAGCTGAACAAACGTTCGCTGTCTGCGCTTGTGCAGGGCGAGGACAGGTACGCTCGCGCAACTTCAGCGAGCACAGAAAAGCGGCTGTCCTTTGCAGACATTGCAGATTGCAATCTTCACGTCCTGCTCACAGATTTCGAAAAACCTCCACACAAGTGACATGTTTCTGAATGAATCGAATGCCGCGGCCCGCGTACACACTCCCGGAAAAAAACCGGCCGGGATAAAAACGAAAACCGGCCGGTTGCCGATCGCGCGTTAGATGCAAAAACCGGCCGGTTTCGATTTATGGCCGGTCAACCGGTGCATCCCTAATTATTTGTAGAAAAATAATATTAAAATGTGAGTATCAGTGATAAATCAGGCTTTTGAGGAACAATTATAGATATTTCAAGAATCACTATTGCATTTCATGTCGTCCTTCAGGAAGTGACATTACTTTGGAAGGAAAACAGCAGCACAAACATTAGTAAGTGTTAGCAATGAATATATTTCATTCTGCACGGTTTTGTGGTAATAATTAGTTTATCTGACTGTAACATCCTGTCTTTTTGATAAAATGACAAACTTGCAGGACATATCACAAAAGTACTTCAATTTGACACCCTTTCTTTTAACCCCTCGCTAGTGAGTAAAATGTGTAAAAATCAAGCTAAAATTAATTCTTTTTAAGTGTCTGAGCTAGTTTTAAGTCTGGTTTGCACGTTTATAGAAAGGCTTAATTGTGACCCTAAACCACAAAGCCAGTCATAAGGGTAAATTCTTTTGAATTGAGATCTATACATCATCTAAAAGCTAAATAAATAAGCTTCCATTGATGTATGGTTTGTTAGTATAGGACAATATTTGGCCCAAGATACAACTATTTGAAAATCTGAAATCAGAGAAATCAAATATTGAGAAAATCACCTTTAAAGTTGCCCAAATGAAGTTCTTAGCAATGCATATTACTAATCCAAAATTAAGTTTGGATATATTAACAGTAGATATTTTCATGGAACATGATCTTTACTTAATATCCTAACGCTTTTTGGCTAATGATTTAGTGCGAACTCCATCACTGTCAAAACACTGATTAGATTGAGATGAAAAAGAGACTTGCGGCCTTTTAGCAAGACAGTTGAGCCTACAAAAGAGCATTCAAAGGTTTGGGGTCAGTAAGATCTAAATGTTTTTGAAAGAAGTCTCTAATGCTCACAGAGGCTGCATTCATTTGGTTGAAAACACAGTAAAAACAGCAATGTTGTGGAATATTACTACAATTTCAAATAGCTGTTTTCCATTTAAATATATTTTAAATTATAATTTTCCCCTTCAGAAATCCCAAATTCCCCTTCAGAAATCATTAAAATGCTGATTTGCTGCTCATAAAACATTTCTTCTTATTATAAATGTTTAAAACAGTTGTTTCGTAATATTTTCGTGGAAGCTACACTGTAAAAAGTTTTTACCAGTTTTAACTTAAAAATTTAAGTTAAATCAACTTAAGTCATTTCAGCTCATAAGTTAAATCAACTCATTTTATTTAATTTGAGTTCAAATGACTTACGTTTTAAGTTGAATCTGGTGAAAACTTTTTACAGTGTATGATACATTCTTATCAGGATTCTTTGATTAATATTTATGTTACACTGTGGTTTGTAGATGCATGTTTGAGGTGTTTTCACTGAATGTTTGTAAATTATGAAATAAAGAAATTTCATCAAATATAAAAGAATATAAAGCTTTTTATGTAAGCATGCGCACTGCCCTCTGGTGTATGGATGTGTGCACACCAGTCACGTCCCAAATCATCCCTGTCCCTGAACAGGCGCCCTGCCAGTGGCAATGACATCACCCACCTCAAAACACAGACTGACACTCACAATTAGCCTCGTTCTATGTGGGTATGTGTGACAGGGCTGCTACATTCACTCCATCTGACGACTTGAGACTGTCTGACTGCAACGATGGCCTGAATCTCCTCTGGGTACAGAGGGTTTTTTAGAGAGGGCAGTGAAAGGTCCTGTGCCATTTCCAGTGAATTTCTTTCTCCATTTGTACTAAGGGAAGATACACAGTTGGGAATTGTTCAAACAATGCCGCAAAAATGTCTTTGAAAGTTCATGTACAGTGAGTTTCTAGCTATTCCAAAACTCGGCCCGTGTGTTTTGTTGCAAGACAGAGGAACAAAGTGAAATAAAGAAAGCCTGTGAGTCCTACGCTCCATGAAAATAATACAACATGACACAGTGGACAGAAATAATTGGACATCAGGTGATGTCATGTCTTAAGGTCTGAGTCTGCAGTAGAGGAATAACTGGACAATGATCCGATATGAAGTGTTTTGCCTGCATGGACTACTTTTTCATACTTAGGCTGTGAGGAAGAGCTACAAATTGCATTGCAACTCACACATGTGCACATCTTAGGAGTGGGAATGTTGAAGTATAGCAAACAACTATTTGTAGCAGTGTAGGATATTGTGCCATATTTACCTGCAAAAATAAAAATAAACAAATGATATATATTTAAAAATGAATTTAAAATACCAGTCAAGATGTTTTATGTTTTTAAAGAAGTCTCTTCTTCTCACCAAGCCTGCATTTATTTGATTTAAAGAACAGCAAAAACTGCAAAATTCTGAAATATTTTTACTATTTAATATAACTGTTTTTTATTTGGTTATATTTTAAAATGTAATTTATTCCTGTGATTTCAAAGATGAATTTGTAGCACCGTTACTCTAGTCACATTATTCTTCAGAAATCATTTTAATATTCTGCTCCTCAAAAAACATTTATTATTATCATTATGTTGAAAACAGCTGAGTAGAATTTTGTAAGGTTTCTTTGATGAATAAAAAGTTCAGAAGAACAGCATTTATCTGAAATGGAAATCTTTTGTAACATAAATGTCTTTATCATCACTTTTGATTAATTTAAAGGATCCTTGCTAAATAACAGTACTAGTTTGTATCATTTTTCTCCCCAAAAAACAAACAACTCTAAGCTTCTATTATAATAATTATTATAATTAATAATTGTTTCTTGAGCAGCAAATCAGACTAGAATGATTTCTGAAGGATCATGTGACACTAAAGACTGGAGTAATGATGCTAAAAAATCAGATCACAGGAATAAATTAAATTTTATAATATATTCAAATAGAAATCAGTTTTAAATAGTAAACATATTTCAAAACTTACTGAAATAAATTCATTTGGCTTGGTGAGCAGAACGGACTTCTTTAAAAAAAAAAAAAACATTAAAAATCTTTGACTGGTAGGACCACAAAACCATTTACAGGAGTCATTTTTTTGAAATTGAGGTGTATACATCATATGAAAGCTGACTAAATAATCTTTCTTATTTATTAAAATCTAGAATCTGAGGGTGCAAAAAATTCAAAATAAAGAAAATCACCTTTAAAGTTGCCCAAATTAAGTTCTTAATGCATATTACTAATCAAACATTACGTTTTAATATATTTATGGTAGGAAATGTACAAAATATCTTCATGGAACATGGAATTTTGGCATAAAAGAAAAATCTATAATTTTGACCTATACAATGTAAATATACCCATGCTACTTAAGACTGGTTTTGTGGTCCAGGGTCACATATATAATAAATCTGATTGAACAGTTTGTTTATTTATCATTGTTTTATTCTGGAAAAAACTGGAATCATTTCTCACATGCATTTTCGAAGCACTTTGCAAAATGAGTCAAAATACAGTGCCTTGCGAAATTATTCATACCCCTTCATTTTTTTTTTCACATTTTGTTATGTTGTTGCCTTATGTTAAACTACTTTAAATTACTTTTCCCCCCATATCAATCTACACTCCCTACTCCATAATGGCAAAGCAAAAAAAATTTTAGCATTTGTGCAAATTTATTAAAAATAAAAAATTGAAAAGATCCCGTTGCATAAGTATTCATACCCTTTTCTGGGACACTCGAAATTTAGCTCAGGAGCATTCATATTGCTTCTAGATGTTACTACACTTCGAGTGGAGTTCAACTGTGGCAAATGAATGAGTATGATTTAGAAAGGCACACACCTCTCAGAAAAGGTCTAACAGCTGAAAATGCATATCAGAGCAGAGGTCAAGATAACTGCCTGTAGAGCTCAGTGACAGACTTGCATTAAGGCAATGATCTAGGGAAGAGTTCAGAAAAAAATCAGCTGCATTGAAGGATCACAGAAGCATGTAGCCTCCATTATCCATAATGGAAGACGACTGGAACAACTAGGACTCTAGAAAATGTCTGCCAGCCCCCATCCAAGCTGACAGAGCTTGAGAGGTGAAAAGGTGAGGCAAAGAATGGCAGATAATTGCCAAATGCAGATGCGCAAAGCTTGTCACATCATACCCAAAAAGACTTGAGGCTGTAAAGGTGCTTCAACTACTGAGTTAAGGGTATGCATACTTATGCAATGTACTTATTTCAGTGTTTTATTTTTAATAAATTTGCAAAATTTGCAAATCTGGTTTTTGCTTTGTCATTATTATGGTGTATGGAGTGTAAACTGATGTGGGGAAAAATAATTTAAAGCAGTTTAACATAATGCTGCAACAAAACAAAATGTGAAAAAAATTAGGGGTATGAATACAAAGCACTGTATCTGTGATTGTACTTGCTGCCAACAGTGTTGCTTATGTTTGACTACTTTAGTATTACACACGTAATCTTGATGTGTTTTGGGATTATGGCATGTTCATAGGGCAGGTGGCATGACCAGCAGTCTGGTGCTTTACCCTGACCTGACCCAGAAGCAGAACCAGGTGCTGGGCTGTGATTATGAGTCTCAGAAGACCGTCCAGCCTGCAGCCTTCCCAGAGGCCTCCATATGGACACCAACTGCAATCTGTGACAAATGCTTATGAGCACAATCACTTTTCAACCACATACCATGCTTGTACCAAATGTAGTTAATACAGTTGGGATTCATATGTTTATTTATCCTAGGCTATAAAGATTTTTCTTTGATGCAAGTGCGCAAGTATTCATCTGCACATCACATTGTTGAGCAAACCAGGAACTCTCATTTTGTTCTCTTGTATCCTGACATAATTCCCCTTGGCACTGGGTCACATTACACGCTGACACAGGGTGCATTTTTTGAGATAATTTTACTCAGACTGCCACACTGCATTAAGCATTTACTGTAGACAACAAGAACCCCAGACTGATTTACCCTAGGCAGATTTTGAAGCATGAAATTTAAGCTGAATTTAAGACTGTAGGATGTGTGACAGTGTATTGAAAGATGGAAAGCAGAATGCATACTTCAAACCATATCTGTCAGTGTTAGTGTTGAGTGTTATTTCGGTTATATGAGCTGAAATGCTCTGTGTGTGTGTGTGTGTGTGTGTGTGTGTGTGTGTGTGTGTGTGTGTGTGTGTGTGTGTGTGTGTGTGTGTGTGTGTGTGTGTGTGTGTGTGTGTGTGTGTGTGCGTGTGTGTGTGTGTAAATGCATGTTTGAGGGCATGCGAGTCAGAGTGGGCTGGGTTATCAGAGCAGAGAGACAGAAGGCAGTTTGCGGTGGACAGGGGAGGAAATCACATTCTTCATCTCAACTTTGCCCATCGCAGTCACTGGCACACACTCTCTCTACTTTTATTGTTTGCTTTTCTTCATTCATTCTTCTAGTTTGAAAACCTTATTTTAGTCTCTCTTAATCTCTTCTAGCAGAATAGATGTTTCTTTAGGTTGCATTTTCCATCTTTCATTCTACGTCTGACAGTCTGGCTTTATTTACGTATTTTATTTGCATAACCTAATGCAATTTGGTGATACCAGATGGAGTCAAGGCATCATGGACCTCGACCTCTAAGACCCACAAGGTAAAACTGTCCTTTTAAATGTCTGTTTTCGTAATTTCCATTGTATTATTCACCTCTGTTGCCAAACTTTACCTATATCCTTTTGTGGTGAATCATTTCCTTTAAATTCTGCTCTATCCATCACCTCTCTGTCTGTCTCCTGCTGTTTCTATTTTCAATTTGCCCAGCTTTTTTCCTCAGAGCACCATTTCGGTCTATATCTGTCCATTTTGACTTTTCTCATTTCATTTAGTTGGTTAAATCTAGCTGATATGCCAGAATTTTTTCAGGTTTCTTTTATGAATATTAAGTTTGAAGAACAGCATTTATCTGAAACGGAAATCTTTTGTAACATAATAAATATCTTTATCATCACTTTTGATGTTTCTTGAGCAGCGATTTGTTAAACTATTTTAATAAATAGTATAAATATTTAGAAAATGTACAGTGTTTGCTGTACTTTGGATCAAATAAATGCAGGCTTGGTAACCAAAAGAGATTTTTTTTTAAAAATAATCTTACTGTTCAAAAACTTTTGACTGGTAGTGTATATGTGACCCTGGACCACAAAAGTAGTCATAAGGGTCAGTTTTCTTTTATTTATTTATTTTATTTTTTTATTTATGAACGCTGAATAAACAAACTTTCAGATTTTTCTGAAAAATCCTCTGGAATCAAAAACATCAAAGGTGCAAAAACATCTAAATACTGAGAAAATTGCCTTTAAAGTTGTCCAAATGAAGTTCTTATCAAAGCATATTACTAATCAAAAATTGTGTTTCGATAGATTTGTGGTAGGAAATTTACAAAATATCTTAAAATATCTTGGACCACCAACAAATCATCTACAGTTGGTCAAACCACCTTGGTTAAGCTTGTTTTTGAAATAAGATGACTGGTCAGTCAGCTAACCTTACTTTTTTTTAGCCTTACCTTTAATGAACAGCCCAGCTTGAAACCATCTACCATTTTCCAAAATGCAACTTAGTTTATTTGTGACCCTGGACCACAAAACCAGTCTTAAGTAGCACAGGTACATTTGTAACAACAACCAAAAATACACTGTATGGGTCAAAATAATTATTTTTTCTTTTATGCCAAAAATCATTAGGATATTAAGTAAAGATCATGTCCCATTAAGATATGTTGTAAATTTCCTACCGTAAATATATAAAAACGTTTTGGATTAGTAATATGTATGTCTAAAAACTTCATTTGGACAACTTTAAAGGTGATTTTCTTAATATTTAGATTTTTTTGCACCCTCAGATTCCAGATTTTCATATACACTGTAAAAAAAAACACACATAATTTGTTGAGTTAACTTAAAATAATTTGTTACCCTGCTGACTTAAAATTTTTAAGCTCAGTCAACTCAAATAAGTTTAGTCAGCTTGAAATGTTAAGTTGTACGAAATGACAACTTAGATATTTGAGTTGACTAAACAAAAAGAATTGGTTTGTTTCCCAGCTGCCTTTAAATTTTAAGTTGAATCAACTCAAATATCAAAAACTCAAATATAAGTTGTCATTTATTACAATTTAACATTTCAAGTTGACTAAACTTTTTTTTTTTGAGTTGACTGAACTTAAAGTTTTAAGGCAGTCGGGGAAACAAATTATTTTAAGTTAACTCAACAAATTTTTTTCATTTTTTTTTACAGTGTATATGAAAATCTGGAATCTAAGGGTACAATATATATATATTAAGAAAATCGCCTGTAAAGTTGTCCAAATGAAGTTTTTACTAATCAAAAAAGTTTTGATATATTTACGGTAGGAAATTTACAACATTTAGTTTTCCTATCCTAACAAACCATACATCAATGGAAATCTTATTTATTCAGCTTTCAGGTGCTGTATAAATCTTAGTTAAAAAAAAAATCGACCCTTATGACTTTGGTTTGTGTGGTCCAGGATCACATTTATTTATTATTTGCATAATTACCCATTCTAATCAAAGTTATATGTGCTGGTTCACAAATATAAATATATAAAACTAACATCACTGTCCTGCAGATGCTGGCATTAGCTTTAAAGGGGGGGAACTGTATGTTGCTGAACTGCCAGTTCAGGATGTGGACTACACAGCTTGATGTAATACACTGTGAAAGACTGTCTACTGAAGACCAAGCTCTTTATGAACAGTCACATTTCATTTACAGAGGATGTACGGTATACAGCATTTAATCCACTTGTAACACCAACACGCTTTGGTTTTGCTCCTACACTGCAGCCCAGCCATGCCTTTCGTAGGTTGTCCCCGCACAAATGGATGTGGAGGCCCAGGTCGGATGTTGCTACGTGAGATGCTTTGGCAGCTGGAGCAAAGAGTGCTTCAGGTTCAAGAGGAAGAGTTCCAGTACTGCATCTCCCGTGGCATTCTGGGATACCGTCACTCCCCAGCATACCCAAACCTGCTTGCCCTTATATCTGCCTCTGAACACCGGCAGCTAGAGCGCCTCTGTGGTCGCATCCCACCCTCACACACTGCCATTGTACTTTCCAGGTAAAACAAGATCTCTCACTTTTGCCTTGCGTGCTTCACTTATGTATCGTTCAGATGCTCTAAAATGGTCTTCAAATGCTCTAAAAAAATCACATACGCACCTTATTTTTTAATGACACAAGAAGCCAGACACATTAAATTTACAAATGGCCGCAACCACTCTTATGTATGAAAGTCCATTTCTGCCACTGAATAAAAAATAAAAAAGGTAATTGCAACTTTTTATCTTACAATTCAGATTTTTTTTCTCGCAATGAGATATAAACTCACAATTATGAGATATAAATTCAGTTCTGACTTTATGACACACAATTGCAAGTTAAGTCAGAATTGTGAGATATAAACTTTAAATTTTGAGAACGTAGCAGTTTTCCCCCCTAAAATAAATATATTTCACAATTCTGAGAAAAAAGTCAGTATGTGAAATATCACAATTGTGAGAAAAAAAGCCAGAATTGTGAGATACAAACTCATATTTACGAGAAAAAATATCTATTTTAAAGTTTATTTTTTATATATTAAGTTTATATATCGCAATTTTGAGAAAAAAGTCAGAATTGTGCTCTTATATCTTGCAATTTTGACTTTATAACTCACAGTTACGAGTTTATATCTCACAATTCTGAGAAAAAAGTCAGAATTGTGCGTTTATTTCTCACAGTTTTAAGAAAAAAGTCAGAATTGTGCATTTATATCATGCATTTCTGAGATTCTGCATTTATATTTCGCAGTTCTGAGAAAAAAGTAAAAATTGTGCTCTTATATCTTGCAATTTTGACTTTATAACTCACATTTGCGAGTTTATATCTCACAATTCTGGGAAACAAGTCAAAATTGTGTGCTTATCTCTCACAATTTTAGACGTTAAATCTCGCAATTGCAAGTTTATATCTCACAATTCTGAGAAACAAGTCAGAATTGTGCATTTATTTCTCGCAGTTCTGAGAAAAAAGTCAGAATTGTGCATTTATATAACAATTCTGAGAAAATAAGTCAGAATTGTGTGTTAATATCTCGCAATGACTTTATTTCTTGTAATTGTCAGTTTAATTTTTTGGTAACACTTTACAATAAGGTTCATTAGTTAAACATTAGTTAATGTACTAACTAACATGAACTAACCATGAGCAATACATTTGTTACTGTATTTACTAATCTTCATAAACGTTAGTTAACGAAAATACAGTTGTTCATTGTTTGTTCATGTTAGATCATGCTGCATTAACTAATGTTAACAAGATTTTAAAAACGTATTAGTAAATGCTGAAATTAACATTAACAAAGATTAATAAATGCTGTATAAGTGCAGTTCATTATTAGTTCATGTTAACTAATGTGATTAACTAATGTTAACTAAGGAACCTTATTGTAAAGTGTTACCAATTTTTTTTAAGTTTATTGCTACTTTTTACCTCACAATTCTAACTTTTTTCTCAGAATTGTGAGGTAAAAAGTTGCAATAACCCTTTTTTATTATTATTTATTATTCAGTGGAGTAAACAGGCTTCCAAACTTACAGGAAAAATAAGGTGGATAGAATGTAAAAATCAAAACCGATATATAGCTGTCTCCTTTAACGACTGACACTTAAAAATTTAAATAAAAAAAAGCTGTTTAAATACTCTAGAATATGACAGCTGATTTTAGATTAAAATAAAAAATAATGTTCCATTAATGTATGGTTTGTTAGGATAGAACAATATTTGGCTGAGATACAACTATTTGAAAATCTGAAATCTGAGGGTGCAAAAAATCTAAATATGGAAAAAAGTTGTTCAGATAATGTTCTTAGCAATATTACAAATCAAAAATTAAGTTTTGATATATGTTGGTAAATCATGTTGGACACACTTTAAAATTAGTACCCTTGTTTGAATTTAGTGAAATTTTGGTCATGATTTAAATAAAACAAAGAAAACAAATTCTTGATTTGTGGCCACATTTTGTTTTTTTCCGTCATGCAGGACTCAAGTACAAAAACAATGCTCACTTGCAATTATGCTGTTGATCTAAATGCCAGCACCACTGTGATTACTGTGCTCCTGTGATATTGCCTTTATATTTTACTTTTTTTTTTAAATCGTTCTCCATCAAGGCTCCATGACCTTTTGGCCCACAATGACATCCCTCCCTGGGAACTGGTGGGTGTCTTCAAGCAAGTTCTTAGGGACTTCCTGAGGAGCCAGGAAGACGGCATGCAGAGACGTCCAGCCCCTTCAGCTCTGCCAGCTATTCTTTCTGCTCCCAGTCCACCTACAGAGAGTAATGACAGAAATCACATTGTTGGAAATGCATCTAATCCTTTATCAGAGGAGTCAGGGAAGCACAGGGAGGAAATTCCTACTATTTCTAGTTATGTGGATAAGCATTTACGTGCTGCCTGTCCTTATTCTATCCACAGAGATTGGAATCTGCCATTTTGCCATCCTTTTGCTTATGAACCCTACAGCACCACACTGTGAGACACTTAATTATAGTCTAACATGTTCTCATGGCAATTCATAATTATTTTATGTTGATGGTTAGGTTTAAGAATGGACCTTAATGCTTACTTTTTCTTTTTTTACATCCTACAAATTTATACAAAATTGACACCTCGTAAAATGTGACCCTGGACCACAAAACCAGTCTTAAGTCGCTGGGGTATATTTGTAGCAATAGCCAAAAATACATTGCATGGGTCAAAATTTTTGATTTTTCTTTTATGCCAAAAATCATTAAAAAATTAAGTAAAGTTCAGGTTCCATGAAGATTTTTTGTAAAATTTCTACTGTAAACATATCAAAATGTAATTTTTGATTTATAATATGCATTGTTAAGAACCTAATTTGGACAACTTTAAAGGTGATTTTCTCAGTCTTTTTGATTTTTTTGCATCCTCAGATTTCTGATTTCAAATAGATGTATCTCAGTCAAATATTGTCCTATCCTAACAAACCATACATCAATAGAAAGCTTATTTATTGAGCTTTCATATGATGTATAAATCTCAGTTTTGTCAAATTTAACCTTATGACTGGTTTTGTGGTCCAGGGTCACAAATAGTTGTTTCCTCATGAGATTGGCTTGAAAAGCCCATGCAACCATTTTCTCTGTCTTTCCTGTTTCCAAATGTACTAGTTCTTAGACACATATTTACACCTGCATTGAAAAATAAAATCCTGTGCTCAAGTTTAATTAAATTAGACTGATGAAAAGTGATGAACAAGATGTATATGTGATGTTAAACTTGGAAGATGAGCCATAATCTGTTTGTAATTGATCAGTAAAATGGAAAAAAAAAAAAAATGACATGAAGTAGTAACTTTTTCAATTTAAAAAATTGTCAAATTCAAAACTAATTAATTAACATAAATAATTTACAATTAATTAAATATATTATTATTGTATTTATTTTTTATTATATTTTTAGTTATAGATTACTTTTTTATACTTTTGTGCTTTTATTTGCAGTTTTTTGAAGCTTGACAACTGTTTTTTATGAACTGTTGACAAGGGCATATTCATTCTTCAAAAACACTACTTTTGTGTTATATGGACAAAATAAAAGCATCAAAAAGTATATAACTATGACATGAGGGTGATTAAATCATTACAGAATTGTCATTCTGATAATTTCGTGTTTTTAGAACTATTGCGTTTATGTTATTATTAATTTGTGTCCATTGTTTCTAATTAACAATAACACCTTTTTTTTGTTCCATAGCTTTCCAGGGTCGACAGCTAATGATCAAACTGAAAGTAGCACACACACCCAGAGCAGTCAACCCAGATATCCAACCTAATCTGTCATTTTTTTCAGAGTTATATTTCTGGATTACAGAGCAGAGATTAGCCTGAGGGGAGAGGATTGCACCACTGCCTTTGCGCATCAGTGGTCCTGCTTGCTGCATGAACTAACTACAATAGCACTCTCACCTATCCCAAGCTTTTTAGATCACAGATAAAATCTTTGCTTGTCTTTTTATCATATATTGACAGAACTGTGTTTGTTATGTAGCATGGACTGAAGATGGCAGAAAAAGCTTCCATCTCACAGTAGTGTTAAACAGGGTATATACAAACAAGTGACGTTTACTCTTGACTGCTGAATAACTGTTGGACCAGACAAAATGACGTTCTCTTCTAGAGTGAATGCTGTGTTTAATACCACAAAAGCCTGCAGAAGCAGATAATGTAGTATATAGTATAAATATTGTCTTATCACATTTTCTGCTTATACTTTTGTTGTTGCCACTTCTACAAAAATAATGAAAATACTGATACTTTTGTGTAACATGCTAAATTGTATTTATTTGCTTTGTAAACCCTGCTTGCTTTATTCTTCTCCTCATGTCTATTGTCAGTAAAAGGTCTGCACAATTAAATTCGAACAAAACTTAATTTGTGTTTTTATAGCAATTATTTCTCACACCAGAGGACTTGGATGTGGGACTTGTTTTTTAGACCAGGTTGCTAGCATCTCACATTGGTTTTCATCTATCTGTGTTTTAGAGCAAAGTAAGGGATTGTGTGGCACTAACATGCTAATTAGGGGTTTGAGCGCGTACAGTAGCTTGTTAGATTGGTCACGGATCAGCGATCTCCACGTAAAACTGATCGTGCAGACCAAAACTGTAAGTCGTAGAGACTTGAAACTTGGCAAAAAGCAAAAAAATGATTTGTTGAGTCAACTTAAAGTAATTTGTTACCCTGCTGCCTTAAGATTTTAAGTTCAGTCAACTCAAATAAGTTTAGTCAACTTGAAATGTTATGTTGTACTAAGTGACAACTTAGATATTTGAGTTGACTTAACAAAAAAAAATTGGTTTGTTAAACTTAAAAGCTGGGCAAGTTACCCAGCTGCCTTAAAATTTTAAGTTGAATCAACTCAAATTTCTAAGTTGTCACTTAGTACAACTTAACATTTCAAGTTGACTCAACTTAAAAATTTTGAGGCAGCCAGGTAACAAATTATTTTAAGTTGACTCAACAAATAGTTTTTTACAGTAAAGGCTTGCCACAATCAGCCTGACGGGGGTGCTACAGTGATCAAAAGTGATCGCTCAAGTGTCTAATCTAATGCAGATTCAATTATGAGCCTAGCGAAATTTGTGGGTATTTTGGATTTTTTGCTAAACCTACTTTTGTAAACTAGTCCTAGTTTTTTTCAACCGATCTGAACCAAACCAGTGCAGAAAGATTCCCAGAGGAGCTAATATCAATAATTATATATATATATATATATATATATATATATTATATATATAT